>NW_026298239.1:0-418 GCF_001194135.2 Octopus bimaculoides
TATATATATATAGCGTAAGTAGGAAGCTTTTTGAAGATTATCCGTAGTAGCAGTATGCCTTGCTACTACTCTTAAGAAAAAAAACAAAATCACCAGTTAAGACCTTGAACTAGTAAGTAACATGATAGTCAAGAGTTTAAGATAGAATCTATCACATTAATCCTCTCTTTCTATACAATATTCATAACATATTTTCTTTTCAAAAGAAGAACAAAGTATGGTTGTGTCTCTTTGACTAAATCAACCATATGAAGAAAGCATGAACTCTCTTGGTTTGAATCAACTATTTGGTTCACTGGTTTAGTATCTGGTTTTAACTGCTAAGTAAGCCAAATAAATAAGACAAGTAGATAAAAATATCATCTGTTTCTAAGAGAAAGAAATCAACTGTTTGCAGGGTTAAACTATGTGGAAAATG
>NW_026298240.1:0-323 GCF_001194135.2 Octopus bimaculoides
ATATGTACATGCATACGTACATCATACATACGTGCATACATACATACACATACATATGTACATACATGCATACATACATACACACACATGTACGTACATACACACATACATACAAACACACATGCATACACATACTCATGTACATACATACATACACGTACATATGTACGTACATGCATGCATACATACATACATCATACATACATGTACATATGTATGCACATGCATGCATACATACATACACATATGTACATGCATGCATACATACATATACATACATACACATACATATGTACATACATACATGTATACACGTACATATG
>NW_026298241.1:0-266 GCF_001194135.2 Octopus bimaculoides
AAGCCTTGTAAGTGGATTTGGTAGACGAAAACTGAAAGCCCGTCGTATATGTGTGTGTGTGAGTATGTGCGTGCGTGCGTGTGTGTATTTGTCTGTCTGTGTTTGTTCCCCCAACATCGCTTGACAACCGATGTTGTGTTTACGTCCCTGTAACTTAGCGGTTCGGCAAAATCGACCGATAGAATAAATACTAGGCTTACAAAGAGTAAGTCCTGAGGTCGATTTGTTCGACCAAAGGCGGTGCTCCAGCATGGCCGCAGTCAAAT
>NW_026298242.1:0-268 GCF_001194135.2 Octopus bimaculoides
AAAAATTGGCAACTGCGTTACACAAGAAATCATACAACAACTAAAACCCGTTCTTAATAAGTTAAATGAAATGATTTGCTCTGTTGCAAAGGTAATCGAAAGAGGCTGTTTGACACTCAAAAAGCCAACAGTAACAAATTCGAAAAGAAAATCAAACTGGAGGAGTAGAATTGAAACTGAGATTGAGTCATTGCGATGGGAGATATCATTATTAACTGAGTTAATCTCTGGAAATGGTGTAAGATCAAGAAAAGGTGGGAAGATCGTG
>NW_026298243.1:0-442 GCF_001194135.2 Octopus bimaculoides
CGCCACCCCCTTTCCCATATTTAACGTTATTATAGATACGTTACTCTTTATCTCTCCACTCCATAGATTAAGATACAATTGTCGTTACAAGTGCATAGGTTTTCCATGCGCAAGCTTATGTGCGTGTGTACGTATATGTGTGTAGATTTGTATTTATGCATATATCTGTGCCTTGTAAATATAGACCTATATACGTAGATTGTCTGTGCGTATGCAGCTGTATATTTCGATGTATATATTTATATGTAGATATATATATATATATATATATATATATATATGTTGTGGATAGCCTTGTATACATACACGCTATTGTATTTTATTTTATTTTATTTTATTTTATTTTATTTTGAATGCAGTGTATGCTTTATTTTATTGATTTGATTTTAAAACGTTAATTCGAATATAATTAATTATCTATAATATGTATTTGGAGCCCATT
>NW_026298244.1:0-160 GCF_001194135.2 Octopus bimaculoides
TACTTACATACATACACACATACATACGTACAGACGTACGTAGATATCTACATATAAACATACACACGGATGTACAAGCCTACATTCATACGTACATGCTTACATACATCCACAGATATATATATACATAAAACCCAGACATACTCATACATACATACAT
>NW_026298244.1:170-659 GCF_001194135.2 Octopus bimaculoides
TACATACATACATATATACATACATATTCTATACACGCATACGCTTATATGAAGCGCAAACGTACATATATGCATTCATGCGTATATATACATAAATATATATACATAACCTCACGTACATCCATGCATACAATAAAGTTATGCACACATATACACAACATATACACCATACATTCTTTTATAAAAATAACACACACAAATACAGACAGACACACGCACATACACAAACACACATACGCACACACACACACGTGTGTATACAGACTCACACACACATACACGCACAGATGTATACACATTTAATTTAATTCTCAAAAATATTTGCTATTTTCTTGAACCGTTCTCTATTCTCATAATTCATCTTGTTTACATAAGGTGCTTGTTATACTTGTTAGATTTATTAATATTGACGCTGTTGTTGTTGATATTGTCGTTGCTGATGTTCGTTTTGTTGTTGCTGTTGTTAGTATTTTGTTGTTGACGTTGTAT
>NW_026298245.1:0-315 GCF_001194135.2 Octopus bimaculoides
CTACTAAATAATTTTCTAAAACAGAAGGTAAAGGTCAAATAATTGTCAAAAGGCATTTGATGATACTGAAATAATATCAATATCGGATTTGTCGCTGGCTCACTTCAATCCTGCAGTGGAGTTTGTTGTACCTTCTAACGCTTCTGAATACGGCATAGCAGACAGGAATATGAAGGCGGTGGTTCATGACTCACGTTGTCTGATAGCGACAGAGAAAACTATAGTCAAATAGAGAAAGAATCCCTAGCGAACAGTTTTGGCGTACAGAAATTACACAGACTTTTCCACGGTAGATGTGTGTGTGTGTGTGTGTGT
>NW_026298246.1:0-577 GCF_001194135.2 Octopus bimaculoides
TATATATATATATATGATGTATGTACATATGTATACATGTGTATATGTATGCACACATACGTACACACACACACACACACACACACACACATATACATTATATAATGGCGAATGACTACGTACATAAGTGTGTAGTGTATACACACAGGCGTATTGTAAACATACACAACACACATGTATACGTACATACGCATGCATATATATACACAGAAACATGAATAAATTTATGTATGTATGTATTAATGTTTAGGTATGTTTCTACGTATGAATACATCATCGGATGGACATAGAAATTAATATATACCCATGTATATAAAGACGCATAAACACATATAAACACTTGCACCCAAACATGGGCGCATATATATTTGCATATATAGATACATATAAGCATGTATGCATTCAAACATACATATATACATACATAAACCTATGCCTTTTTGTATATATGCTGGATAAATATTTATCTTTGCTCTAATGTGTATTTTTTATATTTCTATTCATCTACAAATGAATGAATGAAATTGTGTATGTACGAATATGTATACACTCACACACACATGCATATATATATATA
>NW_026298247.1:0-450 GCF_001194135.2 Octopus bimaculoides
AACAGTGTAAGATCATAGATTTTGCAATTTGCTTTTGTAGCAAAGTTGATACCAAAGAAATTGAAAAAAAGGTTGACAAATATCAGGATCTAGCCAGAAAGCTGAGGAGAATGTGGAAGACTAAGACAACAATTATTCCAGAAGCAATAGGTACACAAAAAAAAAAATGCTATCTAAAAGACTGAAAGAAATTGGAATTGAAACTCATTGTCAACCTGCAGAAAAAGTATCAGCTTATATACTGCAAGAATGCTAGGGAAGATTCTGGAGATTTGAGATTTTTGTCACCAGAATTCATATCTTGCTAAATAAATTAGCATATACTACAATAATAATAATAATAATAATAATAGTAATAATCCTTTCTACTATAATAATAATAATAATAATAATAATAATGATAATAATAATAATAAACACACGCCAGAAAAGGTCACAGAAAACGAGAAA
>NW_026298248.1:0-241 GCF_001194135.2 Octopus bimaculoides
ATATATCTAGATAGATAGATAGATAGATAGATAGACGATATGATGGACAGACGAATGGAAGGATGGACAAACGAATCGATGGACAGATGGATATAGAAATATCTCTTGGGAAAAAGAATGAAAAAGCAAAAAAGATAAATGTCTCATCTACGCATGTACACACACAGATACACATTCGTACACACTCACACACACACAGAAACATGCACAGACTATACATACATACACCCACACATGCACA
>NW_026298249.1:0-340 GCF_001194135.2 Octopus bimaculoides
ATATATATTTATATATATATATATGTATATATATGTATATATATGTGTGTATGTGTATGCATACATACAAGCATACATACATACCCAATGCTTAAATAATTACTTATGTATACATAAATATGTACGTAAATATATATATATATATATATATATACATATACACACCCGTACGCACGTACATCGCATCTTATTGCATGACACATGTCCTCAAATAAACGCTATATCTAACCCTGCCCACCTCTACACTCAAACCAACACACACACACTTACACATACACACACACACACAAACAAACAAACAAACAAACACACGTATACATATATATATATATAAATATAT
>NW_026298251.1:0-637 GCF_001194135.2 Octopus bimaculoides
ACACGAATTAACACATACAGATATGCATGTACGACAAAGATACATATCCAGAGTCCATAATAACCAATGTAAACACCTTTTACTCCTACGAAACATACAAAAAAAAAGAAAAGAAAAAAGGAATAGATTTCACCTTCATTAGAGAAGAAGCTCCACTTTGGTGTTCTGTCATTCGACACTCCATCAACACCATTACGAGCGAAAAATCAACACCATTTCGTTCATGTTCAGTCAATCGTGACTAATATGACAGTGTCTGATAATGCTGACACCTCATCCCATCGGCCTGACACAGCTTAGGTAGATAAATATATCCCATCACCTAACCAACTACCAATTTTACCTACACTGCATCCTAGCCGGGCATGTTCAGAATAAGTGCATCTTTAGCATATCTAGATCTCCTTATTTATCATGCAACGCTTTTGTTGCTTTACTGGTATTTTTCTATATTCTCTGTATTGATATCGACATAACCACATGAGTATTCTAAGCCAACATATCATCATTCATACTCACAGACACAGACACACAAACGCATACACATACGTATACACATACATCATACACTGTCACTACAACACTCCTTAACTATATATATATATGTGTGTATATATATATATATATATATATATAT
>NW_026298252.1:0-458 GCF_001194135.2 Octopus bimaculoides
TCTCGCTCTATTACCAAAACCTAAGCAACCGTAGCTATGCTAACACCAGCTCCCGACCCACACATACACCCAACACGGACATCAATATACGTATTTCTAACACTAACGCTCATACACTGGAACAAAACCACAATGGATCCCAACCCATTAATATTCTAGATAATAGCAATACCAATAATAACACTGATAGGACTAATAGCCATAACGATAATTCCACTAATCTAGATTCCTACACATCCCCTAATAACATATCCTCCAATAATAATAACTCAAACACAAACATACGCAACCCTCTAGCCTCCTACACTTGTAACTGTCGCTCCGGGACTATCTGCCCGCTTCAAGCACATTGCGTAAGATACAATGTAATATATAAATGCACTGTCAAAAATCTATTACATAACTCTGCTGCCACGTACATTGGTGCAACTATTAACTTTAAACATCGCTACGCAGCC
>NW_026298253.1:0-470 GCF_001194135.2 Octopus bimaculoides
ATTAAAAATAACAGTGGGAAATATCTGATCAATCTACAATGAATCGAACATGATAAATATCATTCAATATGAGGACACTCTTCAGGTCCGGTAACTTCAAAAGACGTATTTTTTGCATAAAATAAGAAAAGTATAAAAATCTGTCCGTTTAAGCAACATTTAGTACAAAGGAAATTGTCAAGGTTTTATAATAAAACACATCAAATAGCAATAAATATCTGTCAAATTTAAGGCATAAAACGTCAATTGGGGAGATAATACCTGTAGATAAGGTAAAGAGAAACATATATAGCGAAAGTGTGATTAGCTAGTAAAGGGGAAAAAAACGTGCAAGAATATAAGGAAAAGAAGCAACATCACTTAACTTAACGAGGAAACTTGGCTGAATGAGGTACTATCCAAAAGCAAAGGAATACATATTATGTGTATCACGTGACAAAATGGCACAGACCACGTGATCTCAAATGTCA
>NW_026298254.1:0-456 GCF_001194135.2 Octopus bimaculoides
AGATTACATTCAATATATTTCATCTCTTTTAAATCATGTATTCTCTTCGATCAAACGATTCTAGTATTTGGTATTTCATTTTATCGAAAAGGCTGGATTTGAAAGCAATAAACTGCAAAGCATTTTGATCGACGCTCTAACGAGTCTGCTCTGGTCGACACTCTAACGTTTCTGATCGACGATTCTAATCTAACGATTGATCTAACGATTCTGATCTAACGACTCTGATCAGCGCTCTAACGATTCTGATAATCGTCTGTTTATTTCATTGCTACAAGGGTATCGAATGGAGAAAGGGTATATTATAACGCACAAAAGAACGATGTAAGATTTAGATGGAGAGTGACAGGGAATAACACTGGAAACAAACAAATAAAATATGAAAAATACTACTTATGTTCCATTGCGGAGGCGCAATGGTCCAGTGGTTAGGGCAGCGGACTCGTGGTCATAGGA
>NW_026298255.1:0-239 GCF_001194135.2 Octopus bimaculoides
TATATATATATACATACATAGATACATACATACATACATACATACTTACTTATATACATACTTACATACATAAGGAGTGAGAGACAGATACAGTGAGAGAGGATCGACAAACTGATAGGTAGATATGTTAATAAATACATGACAAAAGAACAGGAGATACATCATCACATTTATTAGCTTACAGTTGTTTCTGTTATAAAGTGCTGTAAACACATAGGTCAATGTATATGCGATAACTT
>NW_026298256.1:0-206 GCF_001194135.2 Octopus bimaculoides
CACGCACCAAGTATGGATTCAGGACATCCGTATACTGCAAGCCGACCTTCTCTGGATGATACCTTAACTTCAATTCCGACCATCCATACAGTGTAAAGAGAGGGACTGCTCAGTGCCTACAACATCGAACTGAGAATATAAGTAGCGATCGTGATACCTACCACGAAGGAATGATCAAGCTCGGTAACATGTATGTATGTATGTAT
>NW_026298257.1:0-217 GCF_001194135.2 Octopus bimaculoides
TGTAATCCTGAGTTTCCAGCACATAAAAAGATGTGATGGTCATGGTTGGAAAACCTTTGATCACAGGTTCCTTCAATCAAAGCTAAACAATAACCACCTCTACCTGGTTGTTCAATCTGCTAGAAATAGATGCCAAGTCTCTTGCAAATCTTACTCCCTTCCCTTTCACATCTTTAGGAAAGAACATATTTAGGTAATGTAATCCTGAGTTTCCAGC
>NW_026298258.1:0-821 GCF_001194135.2 Octopus bimaculoides
TACATATGTAAGCATGCATATGTATGAAGCTGCGCGTGTTTTGCGTGATGGCGTGTCTTTGTGTTTGTGTGTATGCAACGTCAACAAATGCGAAAAATCCATGGAAGAAGAAAAAGAAATGAAAAAACAACTGAGAGCAACTTACCATTTCGTCGTATGGAATCACTCGTCGTAGAGAGAATCGGCGCAAGCGCGGGAATATCCACACGAATGTACACTTAGCGTTTACACCCGTTTCTAGCTTGAAGGTACTGGATATGTCGTGCTAACCAGAGAGGTGCTGAGTGCTGTCTCTTCGTAACTTGAAACAACGCTGGTATATGGTGTAGTGAGTTGCTCAGTTTTGGTGCTGTTGTTTTTGTTGTTGCTGGAATTGTTTCACGGCAGATGAACGGCCAGAGGGCAGGATCCTTCATGAATGATACAGGAGTACAGCAAACTGCTTGCTTTTTTGTTGTTGTTTTTTGTTATTTTATTTTCATTTTTATGTAATGATGTTCCTTGCGTGTTAATGTGTGTTTGTGTTAATGTAGGTAGATAAATAATTAGACAGACTGATAGATAAATAAATAGATAGGTAGATAGATAGATAGATAGATAGATAGATAGATAGATAGATAGATAGATAGATAGATAGATAGATAGATAGATAGAAGGACACACAAACAGACAAATATATTAGCTATAATTAGAGAGAGAAAAATAAATATATAAACAGGTAGATATCAGATTGATCGGTAGGTATAAGATAGATAGATATAGTTACAGATGCAGACAGACAGACAGACAGACAGACAGGCAGACAGATAGATAGATAGATA
>NW_026298259.1:0-424 GCF_001194135.2 Octopus bimaculoides
GTGCTCCAGCATGGCCGCAGTCAAATGACTGAAACAAGTAAAGGAGTATCCTTGAATAGGGAAATATTTAAGCATAGTCATGATGATGATGATGATGATGTTGGGTATGATCATGGTGAGTTCCTGGTGGTGGTGGTGGTGGTGGTCAAACTAATAATAGCAACAATTGGAGAAATGAGACGTGACTATCAACCCTAAAAGGCTTGGTCAGCTGTTTCGAGTGACCCAAACAATTTGAATATCAGTCATGAATAGGCAAAAAGGAGTGGAATGTGGGGGAGGAGCAGTGTGGGGTGAGGGGTGGTTGTTTTATTGTATGTGTGTGAGTCATAGGGGCAGTGAGGGAGGGGGTGGCAAGTCACATGGTTTGTCCATTATATCTATCTATCCATCTATCTATCTATCTATCTATCTATCTATCTAT
>NW_026298260.1:0-287 GCF_001194135.2 Octopus bimaculoides
ATATATATATATATATACGTATATATATTAACACGCAGAAGCACAAATTCATATCTATATATATGTAAAATATATAAATATATGTATACATCCATCCATCCATACATACATACATACATACATACATGTATATGTATTTATGTATGTATATATGTATATATATATATATATATATGTATAGATGTATATGTATGTATATATATATGTATAGATGTATATGTATGCATGTATGTATGTATATACATAGATATGTATATATATATCTATATATATATGTATATATATAT
>NW_026298261.1:0-290 GCF_001194135.2 Octopus bimaculoides
TAGTAGTAGTAGTAGTAGTAGTAGTAGTAGTAGTAGTTGTAGTAGTAAGAGGTTAGCGAAAAAATCTCAACAAACTAAACACATACACGCAAATCCTTTCGATCTAAATAAGTGTCAAAGCATATTCGGGCTAAAGGTCCCTAAGGAGTCAGAAAGACACCAAGAGACCCCGAAAAAACGTAGCACAATTTGAAGCCCAACACACGGTTCGAAGCAGATGTTATGTCTCAGATAGGGAACACGTGACATATCTACATTCGTCCTTTTAAAATCTTCTTTTATTTTGACTA
>NW_026298262.1:0-210 GCF_001194135.2 Octopus bimaculoides
CTACTACTACTACTACTACTACTACTACTACTACTACTACCACTACACCAGCGACTACAATAACAGTAATAACTACTTTCACTACTACCACATCAGTAACTACAACTAACTACTATTCCTACTATGTCAGCAACTACAACAACTACAACAACATATATATATTCATGTGTGTGTGTGTGTGTACATATATATATATATATATATATATAT
>NW_026298263.1:0-345 GCF_001194135.2 Octopus bimaculoides
ATACATACATACATACATGCATACATACAATCAAGGATTCACAATACCTCCATCTCTGCTCCAGATGACAGAGAGCTCAACGCCATCGCTAAATAAATATCTATCTTATATAGATTTTGATGGGAAAGTATAAAAGATTACCCGTTATAGAAATACTTATAGCACTGAAAAATCGTCAAATGAGAAACAATTTGTTTATTTTCAGAGAAGTGTCGCTTGTTGTTTGCGATTTTACTATTCCTTTATTAGGAATTCAAACACTACGTCAATCGGTCTGTCTGTCTTCTTTTCTTCATGTATATACATGTGTGCGTATATGAACGTATATATATATATATATATATA
>NW_026298264.1:0-205 GCF_001194135.2 Octopus bimaculoides
ACATACATACATACATACATACATACATACATACATACATATCCTTTTATACATATTTCTATGAGAAAGAATAGAACTAGTTATTAACCTTTGTTCTGTAAAAATAACTGTTCACAAGTATATGAAGATAGTGTAAACTTATATATATATCTATGTATCTGTGTGTATGTGTATGCATATGTATGAATGTTTGTGTATATATATA
>NW_026298265.1:0-272 GCF_001194135.2 Octopus bimaculoides
TAACATAAACAAGACAGTTAAAAAGAGGTATGTATTTATATAAATGTGTGTGTGTATATATGTGTATATATATTATATATGTTATATAATTCTATGTGTTATATTCATGTATATATTTGTATTTTATTGTGGAATGCTGGCAGGTATCGTAATACAAAAACACTAGCACAAATGTCTGTAAAAAACAATTGCTACCACAACGACGATGGAATGGAGATCTTAAAAAGTTAAACATTACATGTACACACACTTACGTATGTATACGCATGTAT
>NW_026298266.1:0-328 GCF_001194135.2 Octopus bimaculoides
TATAAATAAATATATATATATAAATAAATATATAAATAAACATATATATATAAATAAATATATAATTAAATATATATAAATAAATAAATATATAAATAAATAAATAAATAAATAAATATATAAATAAATATATAAATATATAAATAAATAAATATATATATATAAATAAATATATGTACAAATAAATATTTATATATATTAATAAATATATAAATAAATAAATATATATATATAAATAAATATATTAATAAATATATATACAAATATATATTTATACGTATAAATAAATATATATATAAATACATAAATATATATATAAATAAATATA
>NW_026298267.1:0-2926 GCF_001194135.2 Octopus bimaculoides
TATATATAGGATATTCGATGAATATGAAAAGACGTATCAATAACCATTTTTCATCTTTTAGACTCAAACATCAAGCCAATTGTACGTCCTTATCTAGCAAGATTTGGGAACTGAACGAAAGCGGGATCGAATTTAGTCTTAAATGGGATATAATACGGAGAGCGCAGCCTTATAGAGATAGTCGATACGAGCGTGAGCTGTGCTCTATGGAAACTTATGAGATTTTTAAGTATAAGGACCAGAACAACCTGATTAATGATAGATTAAACCTAAGTGTATCATGCATGCATAGCGTCACCCGTACATTTAAATATTTTTGAAACTAACGATTATAGGTGCCATACTTAAACTTTGATGGAAATTAATTTTGTTGTATCCGTTATAAACTTACTCGCTAGTATTAAATATAATAAAATCATGGGATATTAAGCTATATGTTAAATTAATTGCATTGCATATGTTATAAGCTATATGTTATGGTATGTGGTGTGCTATGTATAATACTATCTCATAACTCCTGCCTAGTTAGTTTGACTTCATCCTACCTTGGTGATTACGCTATTTTCCTTTCTATGATGTTCTACCCTACTGATCATATAATGTATATTTGTAGTGAGCTTTATGTAAATCTCCTTTCGACTAAATTATATAACCCCCCCCCCCACTTAGAAACTATAAAATTATACTTACAATAGCACCTATAACATTACAACTTGAAAAATTTCTTCGGTCTGAACACCTTTAACTGCCCTCACTACGTCCATACCTATTACTCCCTCTTATCGGGCTGCCTTTATTTTTTCCCTACCGCAAATTTTAATCCCCTGTCTCTTTAAATGTAGGTTATATGTATTTCTTATTTTTTCCTATAAATTCTTATTATTTTGTTTTCTTATTTTGATATCCTTACCTCTTATCCCTTATAAATTGTTATTTTTCTTGTTCTTAAATAGATATTTTTCAGTTACTTAAGTCTATGCGAGATGGTTATACTATATACATATAAACGTATAAATATTTGTGTATGTGTATATGTGTATATCTGCATGTATGCACATATATAAATGTGTGTGTATCTGTACGCATCTTTATTTTTTTCTGATTCATGGCTTAAAATTAAAATATAGATAGCATGGTTATCTTTCCAGTTATTCCATAAGTAAATGCCCTGAGCAGTCTTTATAGAAACCACCTAATAAGTAATTAATTAAGTACATGAATGAATATTAAACTGATTCTATGTAATCTTTCCTTTCTAATGTTTATAATTGATATATACACACATTTTACCTTTGGTTATGATATCATTTATGAATATCTTAAATTTTATTCTTTATACAACATAACAATATTGTTTATAAAAGATCACACATAATGCTCCAAAATAAAAATTTCCTCTGTATTAACATCTTAGGTTTCTTAACGTCTTGCCCCTTTGACTGGTATCATGAGTTAAGGTCTTTCCCTACCCAGCCTCTTTTTATAGACAGTTACTTTATATCCAATTGACTACTCCTAATGTTATCTTTCCGCTCCGAGGAAAAGGATACGTATAACAATATTTATGACAATACGTATAACCATAAGCTGCCAACTCACTCTTGTCCTTTATTGATAAGAGACACAGTCTTCTAGTCTTAGATTTAATAGTTGATAAAGAGATAAATGAATTAGAAATGAATTACAATCCTTTACAACACTATGACCCCTTTAGGCTTTATGCGATTCTTGGAAGTGTCGCCTATTTTTAGCTACAATAGCGATAACGTGAATTTCTTCCATCTTGTTGCTATGTTAAAATATTTGAGAAAAATTATATTAATGTGTCCGACTGGTTAAAATTCTAGTTATTTATTTATTTATTTATTTGTGCAGCTGAAGATGGTACTGTATTAAAATTGATGCAATGATTGCATTGTTCAGTTAAATGGAGCCGCTTGAAATGGTCGTACTGCATCACTGCTTGATATCATGTTGCTTATTTTGATTACATATATATATGTATATACATACATAACTACACACACACACACCTACACACGTACGCACTCACACACACGTACGCAAACACTCACCCATACACACCGTGTGAGGCCGAAAGACATTAATTATTGCTGGAAATTGAAATCTTTTATGACAGTGCGTTGAGTTAGAAATTTGCTAATATGAAGAGTGTATATAATATTCCTTGGGTTCTTTGTGTCCACGCTGGTGAATATGTGAAATATTTCTAAATTAATTGCCAACTAAAGAACAAATAATTGCAATTATAATGTGTAATAGATTTTCTCTATATTTCTTTGATGGTTTAATTTTTTTTTTCTTCATGAAATAAATTCTCTCCGTTTATTTCCAATTATAACTGTATGTTCTTCCAACATCGCTTTCCATAAGTTTTCAAAACGAATACATAGAATTTTCTGTGTGATTATATATGTGTTTGCATGTTTTTTTTTGTTTTTTTTTTATGGTGTTGTATTTGTCTGTGTGTGGAGGCGCAATTGCCCAGTGGTTAGGGCAGCGGACTCGCAGTCATAGGTACGCGGTTTCGATTCCCAGTCCGGGTGTTGTGAGTGTTTATTGAGCGAAAACACCTAAAGCTCCACGAGGCTCCGGAAGGGGGTGGTGCTGAACCCTGCTGTATTCTTTCACCACAACTTTCTCTCATTCTTTCTTCCTGTTTCTATTATGCCTGTATTTCAAAGGGCCAGCCTTGTCACCCTGTTTCACGCTGTACCTAGGGCCTCATTATAATTATACTTAATTCGTAGTATTGAAGAGTTGTGTTTTAATACGTGGAACGCCTCTTCTAAGCATAGCTTAGTATCCTGATATTGTTCTTGTAATATTTGTGTGTTGTGAAGGCTGCGAGCTAGCAAAACCGTTATCACGCCGGGCGAAATGCTTAGCGGTATTTCGTCTGTCT
>NW_026298268.1:0-224 GCF_001194135.2 Octopus bimaculoides
GTATGTTTGCATTTATGCGTATGTATTATGTTTGTATGTAAAATTAGGAGCAAGGATCCATAGTTGGGGAAAGTAAGACAGCAAAATATAATATAGAAAAACAATCTTTTAAAATATTAAGGGAAAAAATGTAAAGAGAGGAAGATTCACGATAGAGTAAAAAGGTAGACAGAAGAATTGAAGGAGAAAGAAAAACACAAAACAAATAGAGAGATAAATAGAGA
>NW_026298269.1:0-304 GCF_001194135.2 Octopus bimaculoides
ATATATATATATTTATATATATTTATATATTTGTGAGTTTGCAGGAATGCATATGCATATACGTATGTCTACTGCTCATGTATATTTATTGGGTGTAGATAATTAGACATTTCATGTTCGTCTCCGAGTCATGCCTTCGGACTTCTCACACCTTCTGAGTTACCTGTCTGGAGGTACACAGTTTAGAATATTTAATTATCTAGTTACCTAGGCAACACCATACACGCATTTCTTACGCTCTCACAGATATACATACATATGCAAGATACATATCATATCCATATATACTCGTTTATATGTATGT
>NW_026298270.1:0-414 GCF_001194135.2 Octopus bimaculoides
GCCCTCATCTATATTTACATGTCTATTCTATCTACTCTCTTATTAAAGTTGGTTTGTAGCCCAAGCTGTTGTCTAGTCTACTGTATTCTCTGTATCCTATGTTCTAAGAAACCAGTATGGCTTTTACTTCCAGCAGCCATCTTGCCTCCTTCCAGCCACTTTGATATAAAAATAAGCTCCTTAACCATTGGTCTTTCTCTAAAGATTTATCCTGGCTCTCATTCACATACACCTAAGCTATGTACAGATGAGTTGGTTTTATTTGTTCTCTCACTTTAATCCACACATATTACACTGCTGAGTCTAACCTGTCTGAATTTAATTTAACTTAATTTAATTCAATTTAATTTGATTTATTACTTGTTCTGTTTCTCTTTCTCTTGTCACTGTGTAAGCTCATCTAAGTTGCCTCTC
>NW_026298271.1:0-297 GCF_001194135.2 Octopus bimaculoides
AGCTCTTGCAGAGCCACCTATGTTGGAAGAAGTCGCGGTGGCTGTCTCAAGGATAAATAATGGGAGGTCTCCGGGTATGGATGGCATTCATGCAGAGTTGTTGCAGCATGGTGGTGAGAAACTTCAACAGAAACTTCACTCCTTCTTTGGCAGGATATGGGATAGTGAATCTGTACCTGAGGACTGGAGAGATACAGTAATGGTGGTCTTCTATAAGGGAAAGGGCAACAGGAATGATTGTGGTAAATACAGGGGAATATCATTGCTTTCTGTCGTAGGAAAGGTTTTATGCAGGGT
>NW_026298272.1:0-291 GCF_001194135.2 Octopus bimaculoides
ATATATATATATATATACATGTATGTATGTATGTATGTATGTATGTATGTTATATTACTTATCTCTATTTATATACATAGGAACATGCATACTAACATACATACATACATACATACATACATACATATGAGCATATTAATGTAAATATGGCAGAAAAATTACGGAATTTCTAACATGTAGAAAGAAGTTGGATTGGAATCAACTGTATAGTATAAAATTTAAAAACAATTAGACTTCAGTCACAGAAGCATACAGATACGCACATGCAAACATATACATACATTCAGATAT
>NW_026298273.1:0-332 GCF_001194135.2 Octopus bimaculoides
CATCACTGGAACTGTAAAAATCTGTAAAACTTTCCAGAAGTTTAGCATTTGAATATATATGAGCATGTCTAAATATGCAAGTATATGCATGAGAATACACACATAAAACAAAACACACATACAAAAATACCCTGTTGTTGATGTAGAAATTCCAATGAAGGAGCCTTGGATCTAGGTTAGAAACCGGTTCTTTCTCTATTGGCAAGAAATCTTGAAAGAAAACTGAACAATAACATACATACATATATATATATACATGTAAACTCATGAACATATTTAAATAGAAACATAGAAACACACATCCACATATATATATTTATGTTTGAATTCAT
>NW_026298274.1:0-533 GCF_001194135.2 Octopus bimaculoides
GTACACATATACACACATATATATACTTACAAACATACATACCCCCCACACACACAGGTATACATGTATACATACATACACACAGATATGTGAATGGGTATGTGTGCATGTGTATGTGTGTGCATGTACATGTATTTATATGTATATGTATATATATATATATATGTATGTATATATAAATATATATATATAGGTATATGTATGTATATATATATATGTGTGTGTATATGGGTATATAGGTGTGTTGATGAGTGTATCTGTGTGTATGTATGTATACATGTATACCTGTGTGGGGGTGTATGTATGTTTGTAAGTATATATATGTGTGTATATGTGTACAAATCTACGTATATGTAAGCATGTATAATTGTGTATGTATTTGTATAAAACCATATATATGCGTTATTAGGTTCTGTATGTAAGTACATATTTCTATATGTATGTGTGTATATGTATATATGTATGTATGTGTGTATGTGTGTTTATGTATGTATATATATGTGTACATGTGTGTATGTGTATATATGTGTATG
>NW_026298275.1:0-513 GCF_001194135.2 Octopus bimaculoides
ATATATTTGTGTGTTTGATTACTTTTTTTTTCTTTGTCTGTATATGCATGTATGTATATAAAAATGTTTTTATGTATGTACTTGTGTATGTATGTATTTACGTATATATGTATATGTATGTATATATATGTGTGTGTGTGTGTGCAAATGACACAGGCATATATATTTATGAATCTTATTATGGTGTTTCTGTGTATGGTATGATCATTTTTGCTGTGTAGACTTATATGAAAATATACGTATTCTGTAACTTTGCACGTATATAAGCATACATATACATATATGGATATATGGAAACGCGCTATATAATTCTTTTATGCAGCATGTATTGTAAGTGTGTGTGTGAGTGTGTGCGCACATGTGTGTAGGTGTGGTGAGTACCACGTACGAAGTTTGATAGCTAAGAAAGACAGGTGAGAGTGAAAGAGATAGAGAGATTGTGTACCTCAGTATGTGTGCATATCTGAGGATTGATTTATACACATGCTCATATATATGTAAATGTATATATGT
>NW_026298276.1:0-110 GCF_001194135.2 Octopus bimaculoides
TATATATATGTGTGTATATACATGTGAGTGTATATATGTGTGTGTGTGTGCGTGTGTGTCTGCGCGTATGTGTGTCTGTGTGTATATGTACATGCATACATGCATACATA
>NW_026298276.1:140-662 GCF_001194135.2 Octopus bimaculoides
TACATACATACATACATACATGCATGCATACATACATACATACATATAAAGTATTGTAACACTGCAGCAGATGAACAAAATGAGAAGCTGAAAAACAAGGAATTATATCCTTGATCAAAAATGCAGCAGATATGTAATAATGTGCATATCGAAAATTCTAGCACCTGATTTTGGCATCGAGTCCTATATGTCCGAACTAGACCCCATCTAAAGTCAGATAGGACATCATTTACGAGACACCCATTCAGGCAGCTAAGAAGAATATTTGCCAGAACCTTGCCAGCAGCTGAAAGTAGAGCAATACCTCTGTAGTTATCACACATTGTCCTGGCTCCTTTACCTTTATAGAGAAGAATAACTGCATTCACCCAGTCCTTAGGCATTGCACCATCTCTCCAGACAGTACTAATAAGTTCAAAGAGGGACTGTATGATGTAATCACTAACAAATCGCAAGACCTCAGTCCAAATTTCATCTTTTCCAAGTGCCCTACCAAGATTCAATTTACTTATTGATGTCATT
>NW_026298277.1:0-302 GCF_001194135.2 Octopus bimaculoides
CAATCTTCAATAGCGTCACCACACATACCACAATATGAGCAGCCACACAAATTCTTCAACTCAGTACATACACCATACACTTTCATGCACACTCCCACACATAATACCTCAACACAGACAATATGTACTCCTACACCCACACAAGCACATAATACCTGAACACAGACAATATATGTAACACGTATAAACTAAAATAACTTTTGCCCACAAACATACTATACACGTGCACACTATTTGGTCACAGATACACACATACACATGTACACACACCTCGTGAAAAAGCACACATCAGCTGCTACACG
>NW_026298278.1:0-365 GCF_001194135.2 Octopus bimaculoides
AAATCGACCCCAGGGCTTATTCTTTGTAGGCCTAGTACTTATTCTATCGGTGTTATTTTTGTCGAACCGCTAAGTTACGGGGACGTAAACACACCAGCATCGGTTGTCAAGCGATGGTGGGGAGGGACAGACACAGACACAGACATATATACACACACGCATATATATATATATATGTATATATATATGTACGACGGGCTTCTTTCAGTTTCCGTCTACCAAATCCATTCACAAGGCTTTAGTCGTCTCGAGTCTATAGTAGAAGACATTTGCCCAAGGTGCCACGGAGTGGGACTGAACCAGGAACCATGTGGTTTGATAAGTAAGCTACTTACAACACAGCCACTCCTGCGCCTATATATATA
>NW_026298279.1:0-209 GCF_001194135.2 Octopus bimaculoides
GAATTTTGGCCAGTGGAGTTCTGGTAGCCAGTGGGGCAGTCGAGCGGTAGCAGCTAGCAGAGGCAGTTGGGTTGTAGCAGCCAGCCGGAGCGGTTGGGAGACAGCAGTTTGCCCGTTGAGATGGGGCCAGTCGAGTGAGAAGAATAAGTCTGACAGTCTGAAAGCCTTGGTCAGCAGAAACGCATAGAGTCCCAGAGAGAGAGGGACAG
>NW_026298280.1:0-248 GCF_001194135.2 Octopus bimaculoides
AGAATATGGTAACTCATGTCGGACCATATGTTTGTTCTTTAATTTTCGTATTAATTGTTTACATCTCTATGCTTTGAAAAGAGTAAAAATTGAAAGAGAGTAGAAAGTGAAAACGAGACATTTGATTTGAAATGAGAAACAGAAATTCAAAGGGAAGAGCAAATGAAAGATAGACATGTGTGTGCGCATGCGTACCTGTGTGTATGTGTGAGAGCGAGAGAAAGAAAGAGAGGGACATTCAATTTTTT
>NW_026298281.1:0-288 GCF_001194135.2 Octopus bimaculoides
CGTGCTGGTACAGAACTGATGAGTTCTTCCCTTCCTTAAGTTCCCTCCACAAATATATATATATATTTATATATATATATATATATATGTATACATGCATATATATATACATATATATATATGTATAAATATATCTGTATATATATACATATATATATATATATACATCCATATATATACATATACATATATACATGCATATATATAAAATATATAAATACATATATATACACACTTACATAGTAATATACATATATATATATATATATATATATATATATATATATA
>NW_026298281.1:298-550 GCF_001194135.2 Octopus bimaculoides
TATATATATATATATATATATATATGTATGTACATATATATACATATATACATACTTACAAACATGCATATAGATATTCATATATAGATATGTATATATATATATATATATATATATACAAACATACATATATACATATGTATATATAAAAATATATACGAACATACATATATACATATATATATATGCATATATATATACACACACACTTACCCAAACATCTATTTATATATATATATATATATATACACA
>NW_026298282.1:0-467 GCF_001194135.2 Octopus bimaculoides
ATATATATAAATAAAATTAATTTCCAAAGGTATCGTTAATTCTATAATTATCCAATGTCACTAGTTTAAGAATGATAAAAACAAAATCAACGATACAGGAGACTGCAGACCAAAAAATAGCATTAAATAGCTGAGGGATTATAATTAATCAAAGGACATACTAAATATGTCTGCCTGCTTGAAATAACAGTCAAAACTCGTTATTAAATCACCAAAAACACAGGTGATAACTACAGAAATCAAGCGAAGGCAAATTTCGTTAAATCAATCTACTTACATACATTTAAGTATTTGGATTAACGTAAATATCTGTAAGTGGATTGTCTTAACCAAATTTACCTTCGTTTGATTTTTGTAGCTATCACCTGTATATTTTTGGCGATTTAATAACAAGTTTTGACTGTTATTTTAAGCAGGTAGACAATGCTTAGTATGTCCTTTGATTAATTATATATATATATATATAT
>NW_026298283.1:0-1340 GCF_001194135.2 Octopus bimaculoides
ATAAAATGATTTAAAACCCGATAAAAATGGGAGAAGAGTGTTTTATGTATTATGGGACCGTAAAGGGGAATTAATCTTCTATTTATACATGTGGTGTTGACATAAATGCCTATAAGTATATATATATATATATATACACAAGTTCATATGCATACATACATATGTACACACATATATATATATACATATATGCACATATATATTCACACACATACATACACATACATAGACACATACATACATATACATACATTTGTACGCATATACACACGATAGTCGTGTGGTAATGAATATTAAGGCAGTGCTATATGTATAGGAAAATGATGCTTATATTAACTAGTAAGATATTAAGTGAATGACAATTTATAAAGGTGATGGATGGTCTATTAATCTAAAGAGAGAAATTGTGTTGTTAAGTGAGATGGAAAGTAGAGGGGAGCAAAAAAAAATTACTTGTATAAACTAAGTTAATATTATTACCGAAGTTTACTTAGATAATCATGCTCTATATTTGTTGGTGCAAGGGTTTTCCAATAGATAAAATAAAATTTTGTGTGGTGCAGTATTTTATATGTAATAAAGCAGGGAGAAGAAAAAATTTATATGTTTTGAATTCATCTTACGATAAATGTAAACAAACGAATCTTAGATATGTCTAAGAAAGTTAAAGAAGACAATTAAAATTCTGAGACGCAGAATAATGCCACTAACATAACCTAAACAGGATAAATAACTCCTATCTTTGCTGAAGAAAGTGAAAACAGCAAGTGAAGGAGATGGAGGTACGAAGGAGCAATGAAATCAAAGGTATAAGGTTATTGGAGCACAACGTAAAAGAATTCATTTAACATATGCATATTACACCATTTATTAAATTTTATATTTACTCAAATGCCCAATATAACAGAGGGTTTCTACCTCATAAACAGGAGTTACACCACAGTCATTCTGTGATCTTTGCTGCCTTGGTATCTATTAAGCAATCTATTTTGCCTGAGTTAATTATTAACTAAGAGAAAATAAATACACACACACACACACACACACACACACACACACACACACACACACACACACATATATACATAAATATATATATATATATATGTATGTATAAGTATATATATTTATATAAGTATATATGTTTATATAAGAATATATATTTATAAGTATTTATATTTATATAAGTATATAGATTTATATATGTGTATATATATATATATATATATATATATATATTTATTTATGTATATATAGTTATGTATATATATTTATTTATATATTTATATTTATATATAGCTAAAACCAAAATCCTAATAAGTAGGAAGGTAGATAAAACA
>NW_026298284.1:0-347 GCF_001194135.2 Octopus bimaculoides
AACCGCTAGGTTACGGGGATGTAAACACACCAACTTCGGTCGTCAAGCGATGGAGGACGTTGTGAGGGGCAAACACAGACACAAAAAAATATACATATATACGACGGGCTTCTTTCAGTTTCTGTTTACCAAATTCACTAACAAGGTGTTGGTCAGCCCGCGGCTATAGCAGAAGAAGGTGCCACACAGTGGGACAGAACCCGGAACCATGTGGTTGCAAAGCAAGTTTCTTACCACACAGACAAGGACATGCACGCACGCACACACGCACATATAATATATATATTGTATATATATGTACGTGTGTGTGTGTATGTATATACATATACATATATACATGTATATAT
>NW_026298285.1:0-220 GCF_001194135.2 Octopus bimaculoides
TAGAATATTAATGGGTTGGGATCCATTGTGGTTTTGTTCTAGTGTACGAGTGTTAGTGTTAGAAGAATGTATATTAATGTCCATCTCAACCTTATATATATATATATATATATATATAGGATCAAATATATAAAGGATCAAATATATAAATATATAAATATAAATATATATATATCCAAATTAAAGGCACGGCTATGGGGACGAGGTTTGCCCCCGTTTA
>NW_026298286.1:0-211 GCF_001194135.2 Octopus bimaculoides
CAAAACGAGTTATTAACCGTACACCCGGAAGTGCTAAAGCCGATTAACTAACCACTAGTAACAAAGACAAACAACCACAACAACAAAAATTATTAAAGCATCAAACAAATAATTACAAGAAAAAAATAATCAATGTATGACAAAAAACAAACAAAGAGGCAAACAGAAACAGATAATAAATAATAAAGCATTCTAGAAGCATGAGATATAT
>NW_026298287.1:0-396 GCF_001194135.2 Octopus bimaculoides
TGTATGAAGGTATTATGTATGTATGTTTGTATGTAAGTATGTATGTATGTATAATGTACGTTGTCCATGCTTGCATGGATTAGATGATTTGGGCACGACATAATACCACAGTCTCGGTAATTCGTCATTTCCTACCTGCGGCCCAACACTTGAAAGGAGCTTTTCTCGTACCACCGGCATCGGACACTTTGCTTCTGTGAGGCCCTACTCGCGATGCAAATATATATATATATGAATACATGCATACATACATACATACATACATACATACATACATTCATACATTCATACATACTTACAAACATACATACATACATACATACATACATACAAGCACATATATATGTATATAGAAAGAGGATTGTGATAAAGAACTGAAATCCCTCCAACGCTGGG
>NW_026298288.1:0-293 GCF_001194135.2 Octopus bimaculoides
AGGGATAAAACTATTTTACAAGAATTTTATCAAGAAGCCAGTGTGTAAAACAATTCGTAAGGGAAATTTTTATTCCCAAGAATATAATTATTCGTTTATATTTATATAAAGGGCATTATTAGAGACAAATAACAACGCCACACGGTGGACTTCTCAAAATAACCACATTTAGTACCTAATGCGAGGAAAAACAACCAACAGAAAGCTACCAACTTTCTTTTAAATAAACTTAACTGTGTAGCCACCAATTTCGCGATTACTAGAATGAATCTAGATTTCGTTCATCAGCACAG
>NW_026298289.1:0-214 GCF_001194135.2 Octopus bimaculoides
AAAACACCTAAAGCTCCATGAGGCTCTGGCAGGGGATGGTGGCAAACTCTTACACCACTTTGTTACACTGAATCTCCCCGAAAACTATGTTACGGGTACACATGTCTGTGGAGTGCTCAGTGACTTGCATGTTAAGTAGTTAGCATGTAAAAATCAATTTAGGTAAAAATTAATACAAAGTATTTAATTTCATAAATATAATTATAAAATTATA
>NW_026298290.1:0-239 GCF_001194135.2 Octopus bimaculoides
CGGAGGATTCCAAAGTAGCAAACAAAAACCAAGACAGGGAAAATTAAACAGTGAAAACAACGTTAAAGGCCGTTAAGCCAGACGAGAGGAGATACTGAACGCTGTGATGTGACGAACTTGAACGGAGAGAGATAGCAGTTCATCTTGCCTTTATGCTGGCCGAAGGGAGAAAGGAAGAGGTGATTACAAGTCACGTGTGATCAACGAGGAGTGGTAGAGAGAGGAAAAGGGAGGAAGTG
>NW_026298291.1:0-265 GCF_001194135.2 Octopus bimaculoides
TGCGTGTGATTCTCCCTAGGGCGTTAAGTAAATGACAAAACTTATAAATAAGTATTTGGCTGGATAGTCCTATATACGGATGTGTGCATGGCTTCAATACATAATAATAATAATGATAATAATAATAATAATAATAATAATAATAATAATAATAATAATAATAATAATAATAATAATAATAATAAAAATAATAATAATAATAATAAATTAAATGGGAAAGAAATAGACAGAAAAATCCCAGCAATGGCTGAGAAGCTCAGGACTC
>NW_026298292.1:0-337 GCF_001194135.2 Octopus bimaculoides
AAAAAAAAAAAAAAAATGATAAATTATGTGGCTGCAGGATCTGCTAGAAATAACACGAAATCTTGCACCCGAAAATGTTTTATCGTTTTTGCTAAGAAGGATGTATTGGATAAAGTAGTCCTGGCTAGATATACTATATCTGAATAAGACAAGTTGGTTTGCTGTAGTTTGTCAGCAACATCAACACAAGCAAACAGCTAGAAATAATGGCCTAATCTCTATCAAATTACATCCTGCCGTCTTAGCAATTAGAAAGACACATCCGATTATGTTGTAGCTACGTTCTGGTTAAATACATACATACATACATACATACATACATACATACATACATGCA
>NW_026298293.1:0-201 GCF_001194135.2 Octopus bimaculoides
TATTGCTTATTCACACAAATAAACACACACACATGTATATATGTACCTGCAAACATATATGTGTATGTACGTATGTGTATGCATGTATGAAACTACAAATAACTTCACACTTACGCGTGTGCATGCTTTGATGTACTTCTCCAGCGTGTATAAGAGGGTGTATGCGAGTCTGTATATAAGTCTATATTTCATTCAGTACAT
>NW_026298294.1:0-258 GCF_001194135.2 Octopus bimaculoides
ATACATACATACATAATACACACTCGCACACCCACACACCCACATACATATGTGTGCGTGCGTGTGTACGTATTATATACACAGATATATAACATTAAGATACATGTCTAATATATTAATATAAAATACAATATATGATATGTATGTAATACATTAATATGATATATATACATACACAGTCATACATAAATACTTACATACATAAATACATACATAGGTAGATGCACACATAAATATATACATACATACATTTGTACA
>NW_026298295.1:0-510 GCF_001194135.2 Octopus bimaculoides
TTGCGTCCTTGGTTTTGTTGTTGTTGTTATCGTTCTTGGTGGTGGTTGTGGTGGTGGTGGTGGCGTCAGCAGAAATGGTGTTGACGTCAGAGACTTTGGTGACGGTATTGGTGCATGGTCTTGTAACCTTGGTTATGTTTTTGTTGTTGTTGTTGTTGGTGGTGGTGGTGGCGGTGTTAGCGTTCATGTTAACACCTGCATCTTTCTGTGAGATGCTTTTTCCTTTCTTCACTCCTTCATTCAATGGTGGGGAAGGCAATGTAGGAAAATTAACATCAAATGAATTGGTGTAAAAAAAATCAGCGTTCGTTGAATGATCGACTTCATGGCTTGAAGACGCCATCCTCGAAACAACAATGGCCAAGAAAGCCGAAATTAATATTGGAAAATGTGGAAATATGCCACACAGGGCAGAAATCCCGTGCAAACAAGTTGCACAACAGAATCTATTAGATGTTAATCTCTCTTTTACTTGTTTCAGTCATTTGACTGCGGCCATGTTGGAGCACC
>NW_026298296.1:0-446 GCF_001194135.2 Octopus bimaculoides
GAACAATAATTAAAATAAATAAATATATATATCAACCAACAATAAGTACCCAATGAATTTATATGAAATACTTATTTTATAAAGATAGAAACATTATTAAAAATATCAAAATATCAAAATATCAAAATAATAAACATTCAATAATCACCCCTTCATCCATTATAATATATGCTAACATGTATATTATATACAAAAACCAGTTTACATAAATTATATCGCCAAGCATGTGGTACCTATAAAAAGTAGTACCTGCCTACGTTTCGTAGCTATTTATCATTATAGGCAACACAGACCACTTGGGTAAGCAGTTCGCGACACAATCACGTAGTTTTACACCCACTCTGCAGCACATTGTGGATCTACAATACGCCTGGGATGGCTTGTTAGAAAATTGTTAGCAGATTTGGTAGAAAGTACTTTTTAAAATTAGTCATATATATATATAT
>NW_026298297.1:0-264 GCF_001194135.2 Octopus bimaculoides
TATATATATATACATAAGTAAATACATCAGCATACGTCAGTCTTCCAGGCTGGGAAGGGTTGGGTCGATTTCAGAGAATTCAACAAACCAAAAGACTCACATAACACTACATTGGTCAGTCTATGTGGCTCTTCTTATATTCAATGTTATGAAAGTCATTCATATGTAACTTGGTTTTCCTGGAAAAACCTAAATAGATATTGTTTCAAATCATGACTTTCTCTTATTTAGCCTTGTTTACTGCCCTATTGCTTGCTTGCTCTC
>NW_026298298.1:0-378 GCF_001194135.2 Octopus bimaculoides
GAGAGAGAGAGAGAGAGAGAGAGAGAAGGGGGCAGACAGAGACACAGAGAGAGAGAGAGAGACATAGACAGAGACAGACAGATAGACAAAGAATAAGAGAGAGGCAGGAAGACAGACAGATGGAAAGATAGATTGATGGATCGTCAGACAGGCAGGTAGGTAGACATAGAGAGACTGAAAGAGAGAGTGAGAGAAAGAAAGTGTGTGAAAGATAAACCCAAATAGAGAGAAGAATGTATGGAGAAGAAATATGAAAGGGTAATTAAAGAAGTGATAGCGAAGGCTAGAGTTTAAAATGATGGATAAAATTTGAGAGTCAGGGAGAGAGACAGACAGAAAGAGAGACACAGACAGAAAGAGAGACACAGGCAGAAAGAG
>NW_026298299.1:0-455 GCF_001194135.2 Octopus bimaculoides
ACTTGTGAAACGCTCTGTCTGCTGTCAAACGCCTTTAAAGGGAGGTTTAGGGATACCTTGGTTAATGATGTGCAGGCATGCGTTGAGATTGAGGCATCTTTGGATTCTCCTGGATAGTGAACGGGTGTAGTCTCCGTTGGCCAGACAAATGTTCCCCGAGTTCAAAAGTTTTTGCGAACAGGAAGCCTGGTGTTCTCGTAGACCGAGGTCGAGTGAATGGCATAAAGAGGGTCGTAAGGCCCTCTTGCTTTTCTGGTGCTCGGGCAACGCCAGCGGTGGGGGTTCCACACGGATTTTATATAGTGGGTTGGTAGAATCTGAATGCGACGATGGCCTAGGGGCGACTCTAGGTCTCGGGTTTATCCAACTGGACAGTCTGTTTCACCGTACATTCGGGTTGAGAAGGTTGGACAACTTCCAAAAGTCCTTAACCTGGCAATGCTACAGAGGTGCCT
>NW_026298300.1:0-878 GCF_001194135.2 Octopus bimaculoides
ATATATATATATAATATATATGTAAAATGTATATATATATGTATAATATATAATATATATATATATGATATATATAATATATATATACATAATATATATATTATATATATATAATATATATATACATAATATAATGCAAGAGAGTTAGGGGTTGAGGATTCAACCCACTAAGGGATAGTATCTATCCAATATACTGCTGGGAGGGTACCCAATTATTGTTACACTAGTGTTATACCAAGTGCAATAAGTGGGTGTGGGTAAAAGGGGGTTATTTTACCCTAAATTTATATAGCAATAAGAAAATGGAAGAGAATATGCGGTATCCATCGACTTGCAGACAGTGTATTCCGTTTATTAATTTGTTTTATAACTAAAATGACAAAAACCACAATATACAGATGCTTATGACATACGATGTCATATTAACAATTAAGGTTACGAATATAAAGTACATTTAGCAATTGGATAATATACAGAAACTTACAGCTGTTTCGGCCTAGTGTTGGCATGCCCCATTCTATCTCTATAGCTCCTGTGTGCTGGAGTAATTAGCAGATGAAAATGATGTAATGGGGGTACATGCATGATTCGCTAGGCCTCTTCAGAGATTCACAAAATTCAATACAAATATAAAATAAAAATAAGAATAAAGTAAAATTAAAAATAAATGAAAAATGAAAATATAAAAATATAAGGCACATAAAAAGCCTACAAACAGTATATAAGACCATATAAATAGTTTTAAACACTCCAATACACATGCCTGTGCCTGTGTACATAACCATACGTAGATATCTATGGATTCAAAGGCATATATAGATGAGTACTTATGTGTGTCCAGATGTACGTCAACAGTCACTGCCACCACATATGAGGGG
>NW_026298301.1:0-355 GCF_001194135.2 Octopus bimaculoides
CCCACCCTTTAACGGCTTTTGACAGCAAATAGAACGTCTTACAAGTGGAGAGGAGTTCTTCCACAAAAAGCGAAAGATCTGCCTCTCCAACCCGTTTAACCACGAATCTGGGCAAAGCACGACGGAAAGGCGGTAAATGATGACCGATGCGATAAACACATTGGCCACCTCCACCCTCCCTTTCAAGGATAGCCACCGCCAAGACAAGGTCCTGACTATGTGGGTCACCTTGATCGAAACCTCCGACCAGTTCTTTTCTATCTGGAGTTCTGGGCCAGCCCAGATTCCTAGCAACTTAATCGGGTCCTCCGTCCAGCGTCCTACGACGCTATTCGAAGGCATCGACTTGCCCCTC
>NW_026298302.1:0-830 GCF_001194135.2 Octopus bimaculoides
GATGATGATGATGGTAGTCATAGTAATGATGTTAATGTCGTTGATGTTGATATTGATGACAATGATGATGCTGTTGTTGATAATGATGATGATAATGACAACAACAATGATGATGATGATGATGGCAACAATGTTCTTAATGATGTTGGTGGTGATGGTGCTTATGATGATGATGATGATGACAATGTTATTGATGATGCTGGTGATGATGTTGCTTTGTTGTTGTTAAGGAAGACACGATGATGATGATGATTATGATGATGGTATTGGTGTCGGTAGTGATGATGATGATGCTGCTGTTGTCGGGAATGATAATGATGACGACAATGATGATGATGATGATGATGATGGTGATTACAACGACAAACTTACTCATGGTGTCGGTGGTGACAGTGATGATGCTGCTGTTGTTGATAAGGAAGACGATGAGGCTACTGATGGTGTTGACGCCGGTAGTGATGCTGATGATGCTGTTGCTGATGGTGATGATGATGATGCTGATGATGATGATGATGATGAAGACATTAATTTTGTGAGAAGTAATGTATTTATTGGATTAGCACTGAGTGTGGTGAGTTCTTCATAGTGCAAAGAGCAAAGATGGTGGTGGTAGTAGCGGTGGAGGTGTATATAAAAATGTGTTATTTCTTTACTACCCACAAGGGGCTACACGGAGGGGACAAACAAGGACAGACAAATGGATTAAGTCGATAAGATCGACCCCAGTGTGTAACTGGTACTTATTTAATCGACTCCGAAAGGATGGAAGGCAAAGTGGAGCTCGGCGGAATTTGAACTCAGAACGTAGCGGCAGACGAAATATCGCTAAG
>NW_026298303.1:0-406 GCF_001194135.2 Octopus bimaculoides
ATATATATAGATACACACACACATGCGCATACATATATTTTTTATCCTTTTAGAAGCTGGACTGATTCCACCAGTAAAGTCTACATGTTATTCTATGTCTCCTCAACAGATAGAATTACAAGTGAGGAAATTCTTCGTGTGAAGACTATCCCACTCTCTGCAAGACATCATGTTTCTGTGGAGGTTCTGTCAGGCAGGTCACATTTTATTTATTATCAGCCACTACTGTGACGATGTGGAGAACAGAGGAAGGAAAACGGTAAAAAGGATTGCCTGAGAATCTCTGGTGCAGGATATTCTGCGATGACTGGTACTCTCTCAGTAACAATGATGGGGGTTCCTTTCGATCTGATCAGCAGAACAGCCTGCTTGTGAAATTAATATGCAAGTGGCTGAGCACTCCACA
>NW_026298304.1:0-377 GCF_001194135.2 Octopus bimaculoides
CTCCCCCTCTCTCACTCTTACTCTCTACACTCTTACTCTCCTACTCTCTCGAAACGTCAGAGACTTTCCGTATTCCCGAGCTACATACTAATATATACTTTTGTTATTTACACCACTTGTCCTCGTCTGTTGTTATTATTTGTATATTCTCCCACATATAATACACGCTCACGTTGTCGCACCAGCTAATCCTGTCTCCTCTCATCACACACTACCAACTTTTGGATTCTACCTTCTTTCCTTCTGGATCTGGACTGTTTGATTCTGAACTTTATACCCTCCGGCTGCACCTATCCTACCCACGGATTACACTGGACCCATCTTCTCATTGGAAATCGTTTCAATATACCACGACGTCTAAAAAACTTTTGAACTTT
>NW_026298305.1:0-213 GCF_001194135.2 Octopus bimaculoides
ATAATCTGTATATGAATATATGCAGTAAATATGTACACTATACATATATAGTATGTTCAGATATGTATACTACAGTGCATAATTGCTGCATATATGCACTATATATATATATATATACATACATACACACACACACACACAAATTGTATGAGCAGTAAACATCAATATACAGCATATATATATATATATACATACACACCAATTATGTATATG
>NW_026298306.1:0-283 GCF_001194135.2 Octopus bimaculoides
GTTGTTGTTGTTGTTGTTGTTGTTGTTGTTGTCATTGTTGTTTTTGTGTTTATTGTTGTTACCACTGCTGTTAATGTTTATTCTGACAGCCTTGTTGACTTGGCTGTTGTTTCTTTCGAAGGCCGCCACCCAGGGCTAAGCATATCAATGGCTGCTGTTTGCAATTCTGCGATATACAAACGGGTCCGGCGGTTAGAGACACCGTGAGATCTGCAAGGGCGATTATGTAATATATATACAACAACTATCGTATGTGTATGTGTGTGTGTATATATATATATAT
>NW_026298307.1:0-340 GCF_001194135.2 Octopus bimaculoides
TCCTCATACCACAATGACACCAACAACTCAAACAACTATTGCTTCTTCAATAACAGTCTCACGCACTGATACAACTAGCACAGACGCTACAACTATGACATCGACTGAAAAGACACCAGAAACTACAACACCAGCAAGCACTCTAGAAATGCTTACCACACATGTCAAAGACACAACGACACACATTACACCAACAACACAAATACACACAGAAACTGAGGAGTCAACTTCCCAACTTCCTACAACGACTCACGCTATACCACCTACAAGTGAAAGAACAATACAACCTAAGGATATTCTAAAGACTGCCACTGCAGAACCTCTCACCACAACTACAAAA
>NW_026298308.1:0-821 GCF_001194135.2 Octopus bimaculoides
ATTCCAAGAACGAAAAGAAATAGCAGCCGGAAACACGTGACCAAGGCTGTTTGAAAAGAAAGAGTAGTAGAGGGGAAAGAAGGGGAGGAAGTAGAATAAAAGTGAGCAACGAGAGGTAGAGAGAGAGAGAGATAGTAGTAATGGTGATAGGCGAAGGACGAGTAACAAGAGATAAAGAGAGAGAGAGAGGTAGTAGTGACAGGTAGAGGCGAAGAATAGTAGAGGGAAGAATGAGAGGGGGAGATATATATTTGTATATATATCTTTAGTTCGATTTCAATTTCACTTGCCTCACCAGGTTTTCGCAAGCGGAGTTTAGTGTCCAATGAAGGAAGGTATGCATAACTGAGCTGGCTACACTTTTGGCAGAGGCCTTGGATTTAGATCTTACTTGACTTGCCGGGTCTTTTCACGCACAGCGTATTTCGAAGCTATCAACTAAGTCTAGTTTTTCTCCATGGAATGTGACCAAAGTTCTTTTCTGCACATTTTCAGTGTTTATTGCTCCTGAACATCTGCCACATACAAAAACTAACTTCCTAGTTAGCCTTCCTTTGATATTGCTGGACCTCTTATGTGTCCATAGCTTGCACTGGGTATATCTTATAGAGTTTCTACCTACGCCTTTTCTACAGATCGAGCAGCGCCATTTACCTGAAGGGGTGTGTGTTTTGTCTACCTTCCTACTTATTAGGACTTTGGTTTTAGCTAGGTTGACTCTAAGGCCCTTCGATTCTAGTCCTTGCTTCCACACCTGAAACTTCTCCTCTAGTTCTGATAGTGACTCAGCAATTAGTGCAAGGTCATCAGCATAGAGAAGC
>NW_026298308.1:975-2044 GCF_001194135.2 Octopus bimaculoides
TACACGGAACTCTTCACTGTACTCATTGCCATCCCTCACCTTACTGACAGCGTCTCTGTACATGGCTCGCACAGTTCACACTAACCATTCTTCTTTCTCTAGTTTCCTCATTGACCACCAGATAAGGGATCGGGGGACCCTGTCAAAGGCTTTCTCCATGTCAACGAAAGCCAGGTACCGAGGTTTATCTTTGGCTAGGTATTTCTCCTGCATCTGTCTTACCAGAAATATAGCATCAGTGGTGCTTTTCACTGGCACAAACCCAAACTGCATCTCATCTAAATTGATTCGCTCCCTAATTAGTTGGGCTATGACCCTCTCCGTGACTTTCATTACCTGATCTAACAACTTGATGCCTCTGTAATTATTTGTATCTAAAGCGTCACCTTTACCTCTGTAGCAGTTGACTATGGTGCTGCTACACCAGTCATTGGGTATGACTCCTTCATTTCCATATTTTTTCAATGGTAAAATCTATATATAATATATATATATATATATATCATCATCATCATCGTATAACGTCTGCTTTCAATGCTAGCATGGGTTGGACAATTTGACTGAGAACTGGTGAACCAGATGGCTACACCAGGCTCCAATCCGATTTGGCAGAGTTTCTACAGCTGGATGCCCTTCCTAACGCCAACCACTCCAAGAATGTATATATATATATATTTGTATATATATATTTGTATATATGTATATATGTGTGTTTTGTTGATATATGGGCAACACACACACATACACATACGAACATGTATGCGTACAAAAAATATGTATGCAATTGGTGTACATACGTGTGTATGTGTGTGTTGCTCATATATATATATTTATATAGATAGGATGATAAATTGAATATTAATTCAATTTAAAACCAAGTGACCTAGTATATAATAAATCTGAAAATTCATAAAAAATTGTATTACACGTGTATAAGGGATGACCACTAGGTGGACATCCAATATGCTAGAAAGAGGTCATCAATGACCCAACCACAAAGCAAAATAATGTTCTCCAGGAAAATTTCGCAAAACGCCAGAACAGGACAAAATGAGAAATATACAGAATA
>NW_026298309.1:0-325 GCF_001194135.2 Octopus bimaculoides
ATATATATATATATATATATATATATTAGTATTAGTATTAATTTCAAAGTGACAAGTTCCAAGGTCAATAATATTCTTCATCAAAGGCAACACATATCTAAACACAGAGGGTATATATAAGCCATTATAAGCATGTGAACAGATAACATACAAAAACATATATACACATATAATAGTGTAACTCCATGCCAAAATCAAAGTATGTTACATGTTCGCATGCTTATAATGGCTTATATAGGCCCTCTGTGTTTAGATATATGTCAGCTTTTGGGCCCTACACTGTTGTTTCTTGAAAAGAGTCCACCTCTATAATTTTTCATTACTT
>NW_026298310.1:0-347 GCF_001194135.2 Octopus bimaculoides
CCTAAATTTCAACACTTATTCAGCAAACTTAATCCTGCTCTTAGGTAGAATTAATAGAGTCCATCTGTTGCAAGCATTCAAGGAGATCACTAATCAGAGGAGAGCTTCCTATCTTTCTTTCACCAACCACAAACATCATGGAATCAGTCAGTCTTCCTCTCACAAAGACAACACAAAAATATAACAAAATTACCAAGACAGAAACAATAATAAAGAAGTTATCTGCATTACCATTACAAATAAGCACTACTGGAGTCCATTTACTGTTCTTTCCACATACTGACTTTTGGCTTGCTCCATCTGGACAGCTATAGGTCACTTCAGATTTATAGGCTGTGGTTTTGTAA
>NW_026298311.1:0-363 GCF_001194135.2 Octopus bimaculoides
AATAATAAAAATAATAATAATAATAATAATAATAATGATGATGATGATGAATAATGTATATACATGCCAAGAGAGAGAGAGAGAGTGTCCAGGGGATTTATTCATCAATACACACACATACATATTAATCTATCTGTCTATACACAGATAGATAGATAGATAAATAGATAGGCACTCACACACACACACATGCAAATATAAAGTTATATATGTTGGCATATACACACATCCTTTGATAGACATATGTACACTGAAATGTAAACAAAAGAATCAAAATATAATGAAAGGACTGAAAACAGAATGCTACTTAGATGTACGTACATACATGTAGTTGTACATTTGGATCCACACATGCATGCATAC
>NW_026298311.1:373-698 GCF_001194135.2 Octopus bimaculoides
TACGTACATACATGTAGTTGTACATTTGGATCCACACATGCATGCATACATAGTCAAAAAGCACAGTATATGGACATAAATTCATAGACCACATTAGAACAAACCTACACCCACAGATTTCATTCACATACATATTCATGCATACATACAAACACAAGATAGATGAAATGAATGATCCTATTTGACGTACATAGTTAACTAACCATTGTCAAGTCGTAACTGCAATACTGAGATATAAGCTGCTTTATTATACATTATCTTCGATACACTAGTTTCATTTATTTATATATAAATATACATATATATATATATATATATATATATA
>NW_026298312.1:0-230 GCF_001194135.2 Octopus bimaculoides
AAACACTCACAACGCCCGGTCTGGGAATCGAAACAGCGATCCTCCGACCGCGAGTCCACTGCCCTAAGCACTGGGTCATTGCGCCTCCACGACCCAATATATACGTATTTATTTATTTATTTATTTATTCATTTATTCGCCGCACAGTATAAAAATCTTTTCTGCTAAAAGCATAAGGCCTGAAATTTTGGGGTGAAGGGGGACAAGTCGATCACATCGACACCAGTTTT
>NW_026298313.1:0-397 GCF_001194135.2 Octopus bimaculoides
AATAAATCGGGCATATAAGTGATGAAAACTCTTTACTAGTACTTGAGGAATTATGTTATTTGACACTGCAAGGGATGAAATGCAAACTTTAATTCGGTTTGATTTTAAATAAAATCAACGAACATTGCAAAAATAGCGTATGATTCTATCATTTTCTACAGTGGAACTATATAATGGAACTAATTCTCTACGAAGTGCTACCGTTTTGGTAGACACAAAAGCGTAAAAACTGTTCGTGGATAGGATAGACATGAGACACGAAGATTCTAAATTTCTCTTCTTTGCATGACTGAGTTATGGCAAAAAAACGAGAGGGAGAGAAGGGCGCAGAAGAGAAAACCGGAAGAAAACGGAATGAGAGAAAATATGCAACCACACCCTAAGAGCTATTTAATAC
>NW_026298314.1:0-490 GCF_001194135.2 Octopus bimaculoides
ATATATATATATATATATATATATATATATATATATATATCACTACACACCCCACACGTTATATGTGTGTGTAGGCTTATAATTATTTATGTGATCTATTGTCTACCTCTTCCTCTTTTCAACAGTAACAATGCTCAATCATTCTGGCGATCGGAATATAACAGAATGTAGCATCAGATATATCAAGTGAGATAACAGCTACATATCTCCTGAGATTGCTTTACATATTTATCTTCTCTTTCGGCTTCGTATTGCTTCGACATGCAACGTATTACGGCCAGTTATTAAGAAGACGATGAATACATGCATAAGGTTGAAATTACGGTTATCATATATACATATGTACATTCATGCACACATATGTATATTTACATGTCTTACTTCTGCTAAATAGGAATAAAAATATACTTATATTCCCATTTAGAGACCAATTTGTCCTGCTGGCAAGAAATATATATACATATATATATATATATATATATATATATAT
>NW_026298315.1:0-516 GCF_001194135.2 Octopus bimaculoides
ATATATATATATATGTCACAGGCTGAAAAATCTTGGCATAGTCGGAAAACTTGGAGAATGGCAACATGACTTTTTGGAAATCTGGGATATCTGTATTAGTATGCCGATTAAAGCACATTCAACGCTTGGGCCATCTGATGTTATGGTATAATTTTCAATGGATTTGCGTGAGGAATTCTGCAGTGTTCGCTTAGTTTATAATTGATGAAGGGAACGGAAAATGGATTTGGTACGAATATTTATTCAAGACGAAAACTGTGGTGACTCATCTTGCAGCTGCACCTTACGGGTGGGATATTGTGCATCTCGTTGTGTTCCATCGATCAGTGTAGTCTGTGTCACCTCAGGTGCTTGGTATAAACAGATATTCTACTTCATATACTGAGTTCCTCAGACATTTTGTATTTTCTGGTACATACAAACAAAGCTTTGCGACTGAATTCGGAAAGGTGATTGAGAAGCAAGATTCTTAATACACACACACACACACACACACACACACACACACACACACAC
>NW_026298316.1:0-298 GCF_001194135.2 Octopus bimaculoides
ACTGATACGCACCTATATGCATGTATGTACTCTCATTATATGAGCATATATGTCTATATACAAGTTCTTGTATGTAAATATACTACATATCCATATATATATATATTATATGTACGTCATATATATATTATAGATATATATTATTTATATGTATATATATTCATATGCATCTATATATTTTATATATATATGTATATATTTATATGTGTGTATATTTGATATATATGTATACACATACACACATGCGTATGGTTATACACACACGAACACATCAATAATGTCAATCAGCAAATGATAT
>NW_026298317.1:0-319 GCF_001194135.2 Octopus bimaculoides
GATACACATATATATGTTGTATATATATATTTATATATATACATATATATGTACATATATGCTAGGGTGTGCTTGTGCTTATGTGTGTGTTTGTTTGTGTGTGTGTGTGTGTGTTTGTGCGTGTTTGTGTGTGTCTATATACGTGTGGTCATACAAATAAATGCTGACTACAAGTAATTTGATTTGAGAGATCAAAAAATTAGGTATACGGTTCGTAAAAAGTATACATTTATATACACACACACATACACACAAATACGCGCTCCCAGACACACACGCACACACACACGCACACACACACGCACACACACACGCACAC
>NW_026298318.1:0-497 GCF_001194135.2 Octopus bimaculoides
TTATATCAGAGACAGAACAGGTTATAAAAATATGCAGAAATATTTTACAATGAGATTTTTTATGGATACAAAAATGGGGATTAAAAAATGTTGGCATGAATGTTGTTAATGGTAAAATATGTATAATTATCTTTATGAAATATGTAGATATTTAATTCCTATTGACATGTACTATTTAGATTTTGTAAACATATAATGTTTCTGTTACATTATATTTGTGGAGGAGCAATGGCGCAGTGGTTAGGGCAGCGGACTCGTGGTCGGAGGATCACATACACAATAGAAACACATACACAAAAGAAACTGGAAAACCGGGCCTATGAGCCTGGCTAGGCTTTAGAAGGGCGCATAGATAATAAAAAAAAAAATTATATTAAGCGAAGAAGAACTATAATAATGTGATGTCTGTTTGTTTGTAGAACATGATATTATTTCTGATCAATTCTTAACATTCATCTCTTGTTGTCAGAGTTAATATATTTTAACAACACATGACA
>NW_026298319.1:0-229 GCF_001194135.2 Octopus bimaculoides
GCGCATTGTGACCAGTGGCGTATAAAAAACATCTGAGAGTCTGGTCGGTACAGTGATATGTACATATGCATACATACATACACATAAATAAATACATACGCATACATACATACACATAAATAGATACATACGCATACATGCATACACATAATTAGATACATACGCATACATACATAAACGTATACATACATACATACATACATACATACATAAATACATACATACATAC
>NW_026298320.1:0-668 GCF_001194135.2 Octopus bimaculoides
ATAGATAAATACATAGACAGACAGATAAATACATAGACATATAGGTAGATACATAGATAGATAGACAGACAGATAGGCAGATACGTACATAGATGCTTAGAAGAGATAGATAGACAGATAGATAGATATATACATACTTAGACAGACAGACACACACTGATAGAGAGATAGACAGACAGACAGATAAATGGATAGATAGATAGACACAGACAAACAGATGGACAGACACATACATAGAAAATTAGAAAAATGGATAAATAGATATGATGTAATTGAAACAAAATTTGTATTTTTATATTTTCATCTTAACTGTAATATCTCCATATACTATTTTCGATAACAAGCATTCTGTTTGCTTTTTTTTTCCTTTTTTGATAATTTTCCTTCTCGTTTACACTGAAGAATTTCCCATCAACTATTTACACTCCCATACACATACACACATCATCAAATGTATGTGTTTATACATACATACAACGCAAAGGGCCAGGCAGAGATCGATGATAAGAATATCATTGAGGGAGCACATTTAAAACAGGATAATTTAAGAACGGAATGGAACGAGTGATGTGATCGCAGAATATTGAAAGCACGAGTTCCACTGGGCTGGACACGTCGCAAGGTTCGCAGATAATAAGCAGACCCATGCAGTTACTAAGTTGTATCCA
>NW_026298321.1:0-207 GCF_001194135.2 Octopus bimaculoides
CTGGTCAATACGGAGTCGGTAACGCAGTCAATCAAGGGTCGAAGGATGGAATTGTAGAAGTCAATGGTGACATCTGGGGGCTGCCCGTTTAAGCGAAACTGCGGCATTATGTGCGTCGCTGCTGCAATAAGTACGTACTTGCGGCTGTAATAACAAACCTGAACACGTAAATACGAAACAGTGGCGACAAAATTAAGTTCCACAACA
>NW_026298321.1:352-1582 GCF_001194135.2 Octopus bimaculoides
TTATGTGCGTCGCTGCTGCAATAAGTACGTACTTGCGGCTGTAATAACAAACCTGAACACGTAAATACGAAACAGTGGCGACAAAATTAAGTTCCACAACATAAAACTCTACCCGCCGACGCAACAGCATGCCTAGCGCCTCAAAAACGTGCCCGAAGCCGCAAATACTTATTCCAAGCCGTAAATACCAGCCGATGCCGTTTATACGAATCTGCGGCAGTATGTGTGTCGCTGCAGCTATAAGTACGTACTTGCGGCTGAAACAACAAATCTGAACACGTAAATACGAAACAGTGGCGACAAAATTAAGCTCCACAACGTTAATCTGTACCCGTCGACGCAACTGCGTGCTTACGTCGCAAAAACGTGCCCAAATCCGCGACTGCGTATTCTAAGCCGTAAATTCCAGCCGATGCCCGTTTATACGAAACTGCGGTATTATGTGCGTCGCTGCAGCTATAAGTACGTACTTGCGACTGAAACAAAAAATGTGAACAAGTAAATACAAAACAATAGAGACAAAAATAAGCTCCACAACGTAAATCTGTACCCGCCGACGCAACAGCGTGCCTAGTGGCGCAAAAACGTGCCGAAATCCGCGACTACGTATTCCAAGCCGTATATACCAGCTGATGCCCGTTTATACGAAACTGCGGCATTATGTGCGTCGCTGCTGCTATAAGTACGTACTTGCGACTGAAACAAAAAATGTGAACAAGTAAGTACAAAACAATAGAGACAAAATTAATCTCGACAACGTAAATCGGTACCCGCCGACGCAAAAGCGAGTCTAGTTGCGCAAAAACGTGCCGAAAGCCGCGACTACGTATTCCAAGCCGTATATACCTGCCGATGCCCGTTTATACGAAACTGCGGCATTATGTGCGTCGCTGCTTCTATAAGTACGTACTTGCGGCTGTAACAACAAACCTGAACACGTAAGTACGGAACAATGGCGATAAATATAAGCTCCACTACCTAAATCTGTATCCGCCGACGCAACAGCGTGCCTAGTGCCGCAAAAACGTACCCAAAGCTGCGACTACGTATTCCAAGCCATAAATACCAGCCGATGCCCGTTTATACAAAACTGCGGCAGTATGTGTGTCGCTGCAGCTATAAGTACGTACTTGCGGCAGAAACAGCAAACCTGAACACGTAGCGTACGTTCGTACGTACATTCCTTCGTTAGTTCGTTCGTTCGTTCGAGCGGAATTCGAACGTACGTGC
>NW_026298322.1:0-201 GCF_001194135.2 Octopus bimaculoides
TCTAACGATTTCATTGCCTCTGCAGTGGGTTTCTCATTCTGAAAGTTGCCTAGCATACAAATTCCTAGAAGAGCAAAACAAATAGAAATCTTTGTAGAATTTTAGCATGGAAAGCGGACGTTAAACGATGAACGAAATGAAAAATAAACGAATAGATATACAGGGCAGGGAATCGTCAATTAGTAATAAAATTAATAATTA
>NW_026298323.1:0-297 GCF_001194135.2 Octopus bimaculoides
ACATACATACATACATACATACATACATACATACACACACGTATATATATTGATATGTGAAGGTATAATATAGGTGGAAACATTTGCATTCCTATTATGAGCATCTATACATATGCATATAAACTTATGTATACACACGCGCACACACATACATACATAACCTTTCTTTAGGGATTACACCCTCTCTTGTATCATTTACCACTTCTTTTCGTGGTTTCTCGTATATCAAATGCGTTCATGGACTTTCTGCTTGTTATTCAAATCTGTACGCTCGGAGCATACAGATTTATTCCCCAT
>NW_026298324.1:0-342 GCF_001194135.2 Octopus bimaculoides
CTGCTCAGTATTCAACAGAGTATTTAGTATGTGATTATTCTTCATGACACCATCAATAGGTGTGCCTCTGGCCAGAAAATGCCATCCATCAATGTCTCCCCAAGTTATCATGTCACAAGAAACAACATCAATTTCACTACACATTTCTAATCTCCTAATTATCTCTTGGGAAGATCTCTTTCTCTCCCTTCTCTCTTTCTCTATACACACATATATATATATATATATCTTTCTACATATACATGTATATATACAAATACATATATATGTGTGTATACACACATATAATACAAAGTTGTATATATACATGAATATATATATATATATATATATATATATATA
>NW_026298325.1:0-282 GCF_001194135.2 Octopus bimaculoides
TGTCTTGGTATAAAAAGATGGGCTACAGCAAATATTCTGCTCAATACCAGTGGGATTGGCTACTTGACTTGAAGAAAATTCCAACTGAGCCAAATCACCAATCTGTTATTCTTGATATAGGATCATCATGTTGTGTACATATGGTTGTGATGCATGTATCTGGTATATCCTTATCGGACAGGTAGTCATGATAGGTATATTGGGCATCATATAGTTGTACCCTCGTGTCACTTTGATGGCATGTGCTGGTCTCTCACTCAATAATAATAATAATAATAATAA
>NW_026298326.1:0-238 GCF_001194135.2 Octopus bimaculoides
AGAGAGAGAGAGAGAGAGAGAGAGAGAGAGAGAGAGAGAACGAGAGAGGGGAGAAAAAGAGAAGAGAGAGGGAGATCTATGAACATATATGGTGTGCAAAATGGGCAATAAAAGCGTCATTTTCATTAAAATGTCTTAAAATTGGAACTTTTAAGACTTTTCTATAATTTTAGATCGTTTCGAGAATTGGTATCTACTAATATATTCCCGTTATTGATGTTGTGTTGTTGTTGTTGTT
>NW_026298327.1:0-451 GCF_001194135.2 Octopus bimaculoides
TATACATATATATACACATATACGGACGTCTTTCGGTTTTTGTTTGCAAAATCCACTTAGAAGGCTTTGGTCGGTTTGAGGTGATAGTATAAGACGTGAGCCCATTTTGTCACACAATGGGACTGAACCCAGAACCATGTGGTTGTGAAGTAAACTTCTTAGTACACAGTTACCCCGGCGCCTATTGTGTAACTATTTTGAGATTTTGTGATGGTTTATTTTGCATATTTTTAAGAGTGAAATATCTATACCATTTGAATATCTTTGATCTATGTTAGTATTAAAAATATAATAAATATATACACGTGTGTGTGTGCGTGCGTGCGCGCGTGTGTGTGCGTGAGTGCGCGCGTGTGTATGTGTATTGCAATTTCCCTGTTATGGTACTATACATATATTTACAACAGTTAAATATTTAATAACATCGGAAAATTTCTGGGAGTTAAAGCAA
>NW_026298328.1:0-207 GCF_001194135.2 Octopus bimaculoides
CAACAACAACATCAATGACAACAACAACAACAATGACAACAACAACAACATCAATGACAACAACAACAACAATGACAACAACAACATCAATGACAACAACAGCAACAATGACAGCAGCAACAACAACAACAACAACAACAACAGCAGCAACAACAAAAACAATGACGACAACAACAACATCAATGACAACAACAACAACAATGACAA
>NW_026298329.1:0-400 GCF_001194135.2 Octopus bimaculoides
ATTATTATTATTATTATTATTATTATTATTATTATTATTATTTTGCCTTGCTTTTTTCCTCTTCTAGATTTTACTTCTTGTTGTTGCTATTGTTGCTGTTGCATACAATGCTGCTGCTTCTGCGGCCGCTGCTTCCGTCACTGATGTCACTGCTGTTACCGCTGCTGCTGCTGCTGTTGCTGCTGCTGCTAAGAATGATGGTGGAGCACATTTATTTATTTAAAAAAATTTTTTTTTTCCTTCAAAAGTTACAACTTTATTGCTTCAGTATTTCTCCACTCCATCCCTGAAATCTCTTTATTAGGTATTCTTAATATCGTAAACAACAATAGGAACTGCAGCGGTAGCAGCAACAACAACAACAACAACAACAACAACAACAACAACAACACCAAGAACA
>NW_026298330.1:0-161 GCF_001194135.2 Octopus bimaculoides
ACAGACAGTACTTGGATTTACCAAAGAAATAAGCATGAAATTTGACTTACGAAAATGTGTCAAAGCAACCTTGAAAAGAGGAAAACTAGCTAAGAGTAGCAACATCACACGAGATAAAGCCAATGAAATAAAAGAATTAGACCAAAGCCAGACATACGAAT
>NW_026298330.1:383-497 GCF_001194135.2 Octopus bimaculoides
TAATCAAAATAGACAGGAAAACAAGAAAAATAATGATAGGATTTAGGATGCGCCACCTAAAATCTGACATAAAAAGGTTATATATACAACGTATCAAAGGTGGAAGAGGCCTTA
>NW_026298331.1:0-685 GCF_001194135.2 Octopus bimaculoides
ATATATATATATATTTATATATATATGTGTGTGTGCGCGCGTGTTTGTGTGTGTGTGTCTGTGTGTGTGTGTGTGCGTGTCTTTATGTCTGTGTTTGTTCACCACTTGATAACCGGTGTTGGTGTGCTGACGTCCCCGTAACTTAGCAGTTCGACAAAAATAATGGAATAAGCACTACGCTTAAAAGCATAGGTCCTGGATTAAAACTCTTAAAAGCGGTGCCCCAGCATGGCCGCAGTTAAATGACAAAAATGAAACAAAAAGATGGAAAAAAATTCTTCATGTCAAGTGAACTAATAGGGTATTATTTTGAAAATACATAATCGATTCTATTGACGTCGGTATTCGCTGCGGTACATATTTTATACCGAGTTTGAGTGGAGGAAATACTAAAATCAACCTGGCCGTAAAAGGATATATCCAGAAACCAAATACCACAAGTTAGTTAGTTCTAAGTCCCACTTATTATACCAACTCTGGTCCATGCCTTGACTTATCAAAAGAACGTGTTTATTCACATGTCGGTTTTTTGCACCCAGAGAAGCAGGGATAAACATTTCGAAAGCCTAATCTACCACCACCAGGTTATTTTTCATTATATTACTGTAGCTGAAACTGATAAGTTAGTCTTTAAAATGTATTATGCTCTGTACATTTTCATATTGTAATTCCTTTCATATAAATA
>NW_026298332.1:0-692 GCF_001194135.2 Octopus bimaculoides
TTTTTGACGTCACCCACCACACAACTTCCTTTGTTATAGCCACCAGAAAAAGTCGAATTAGCCATTCTTCCATGCCAAAGAAAGATGATGAATAGAACTCCACAAAAGACTTCCCTAATAGCTGAATTCATCTTATATGTGAAAACAACTGTTCGACATATACCTAGGACTAAGCAATGCTCAAACACAAAAACATGTTTGTTATATGGCTTCATCCTTTTGGGAGTATTTCATACGGATTTAGTAGCTGGTGGTTCCAACATGGCCATGCCTGTAGAGTTTATCCACAAAATTTTCCTTCACCAGCACTGTTAAGTTAAGAATTTTGGAAATTATTTGTGATATATAAGATTTGCAAAACAGACTATTCAAATCTTTCTTGTCGACGCCCAGAATCGTTCCCTGGACATTGTTTCTTCTACTGTCCAATAAACCGCTACAGAATGTAACGGTTGACATTCAACAAACAACATTCTCAGGATGGTAAATTTCAGCAAATATCTGGCATCGTTCCAGATTCCAGACTCCCAAGCAATCATCAAAATAATTATAGTATATATCATAGGAACCAAGCCATCAGTTTTCGGAAAATAATTTATTCCATCGACCCTAAAACTTGAGGGCTAGTTATTTCGACGCCGGTAAATGTACGTACGTACGTATGTATGTATGTATGTATGTATGTATGTATG
>NW_026298333.1:0-316 GCF_001194135.2 Octopus bimaculoides
TTTCCTTTTACCCATCTAGCTGTGATGACAGTTCTGTTGTTTATCGATACAAAATTTCTGGCCGTTACTTCGGATCAAGAATTTGATGAAGCTTACTACAAGCCTTTGCCACCTGGCTATTCCTATGGTTATCTTCAGACAACTCCATCGGAAAAATTCTATAAGAGAGAAAGTCTACTGCAATGTGCCGTCGTCGCTCTAAACAGCCAATCACAATTCTTTACTTACAACAAAGTCAGCCATGTTTGTAAGAATTACTCGCCGAAAGATATAATGACAGTCGTCAGCGCGAATGACAGCAACGAGATTTCCTTCT
>NW_026298334.1:0-174 GCF_001194135.2 Octopus bimaculoides
ACATATGCTACGACATAATAACCTCCTAAGCAGACCTAGAGCAGATATGAGTAGCATATGGGAACCGGTATTAGCGAAGGATAGAAAAATATTAGATTTATAAGCCCATTCACTCCATAATTGCCCATGGGCATATGGCGTAGTAGTTAAGAGCGCGGGCTACTAACCCCAAGA
>NW_026298334.1:184-388 GCF_001194135.2 Octopus bimaculoides
ATGGCGTAGTAGTTAAGAGCGCGGGCTACTAACCCCAAGATTCCGAGTTCGATTACAGGCAGTGACCTGAATGATAATAATAATAATAATAATAATATCGGAAAAATACCTTAGGAATGAGAACCAGCCGAAACGCTGTGTTAACGAAGAAGATGACAAATATCCGCCAAATGTAAATAATGTACATAATTCCTCATCTCTCAA
>NW_026298335.1:0-634 GCF_001194135.2 Octopus bimaculoides
AATCGCACACTGGCCAGAAAGACGGGGACCAAAAATCGTACACTGGCCATAAAATAGGGGACCAAAAATCGCACACTGGCCATAAAGTTGGGGACCCAAAATTGCACACTGGCCGTGAAGACGGGGACCAAATATTGAACACTGGCCATGAAGTCGGGGACCAAAAATTGAACATTAGCCATAAAGTCGGGGACCAAAAATTGAATACTGGCCATAAAGTCGGGGACCAAAAATTGTACCCTGGCCATGAAGTCGGAAACCAAAAATTAAACACTGGCCATAAAGACGGGGACCGAACATGTACACTGGCCATAAAGACGGGGACCAAAAATCGCATCCTGGCCATAAAGTCGGGGACGAGTAATTGCACACTGGCCATAAAAACGGGGACCAAAAATTGTACACTGGCCATAAAGTCGGGGACCAAAAATCACACACTGGCCACAAAGTCGGGGACCATAAATTCAACACAGGCCATAAAATCGAGTACCAAAAGTTAAACATTGGCCATAAAGTCGGGGACGAATAATTGAACACTGGCCATAAAGACGGGGACCAAAAACTGAACACTGGCCATAAAGTCAGGGACCAAAAATCGCACAGTGGCCATAAAGACGGGGACCAAAATTTTGAA
>NW_026298336.1:0-632 GCF_001194135.2 Octopus bimaculoides
TTTCAGGAAGTACTTATCCTACCCTCGGAACTTTCCAAGTCCTCGGAATTTTCCAGGAAGTACATATCCCATGCTCAGAACCTTCCCTGAAATCCCCGGAACTTTCCAGGAAGTCATCGGAATTTTCCAGAAAGTAATTTGCACCCCTCGCATTCCAATCTATGCACCCGTCTCCACATGTCTGCCATTTTTCACTCTAAATCCACCCAACCGTTTGGCCGTGAACCTCGAGAAAGAAAGAATACAACAGTCGCCCATGTTCAATTTATATTATAGATATATACGTACATACGTATATATGTATTTATACGTACATACGTATATACAGACGTATGTATATGTATATACATGTATATATGTATATACATGTATATATGTATATATATATATATATATATATATATATATGAATGTATGTATATGTATATGTATATATATTTTTTGTTTATAGTTTCAGCTTAGAGCTGCGGCCATGCTGATGCACCGCCGTGTATATATATATGTATATATATACATGTATGTATGTATATGTATAAATATATGTATACATATATATGTACATAGGTATATATATATATATACCGGACAGCAGAACTCGAGGCAATTCAGAAGCACTATACAAAAAAGATCGC
>NW_026298337.1:0-456 GCF_001194135.2 Octopus bimaculoides
TTGCTATAATACAAAAGTATCTTAAGTCAAAAACATTGCTTTTTCAGAAAACAAAAAAATAGTTTTACCATTCCACAGCAAAACCATCGTACTACACTTTGACAATCTTTTGATATCTTCGCATCTGGAGAAATGATAGTTTGACCAAAAGAACTGGCTATTGCAAGTAAAAATAAATATTGAGAAAAACACATTTGGCCAAATTTGGACATACGACAGTTTAACACAATAACAATGACATATATATATATATATATATATATATATATATATATATATGAGGGGTGCTCATTAAAGAGTCTCCCTGACCCACTTCCCAAGGATTGGCATAAACAAAACTAGGCATAATTATTAGTCCTTCTCTACATAGCCACCACAAATGGGGTCATACTTCGCCCATGTCGGTCAGGGGAAATCTTTAATGAACCTCACTCATATTTTCTAATGCAGCCATGC
>NW_026298338.1:0-302 GCF_001194135.2 Octopus bimaculoides
ACAAACTCACACTTCTGTTCAATAAGAAAAAAAAACTCATTGTAATGCATCTGACAGGTTTGAATTGAAAAACCGTTTCTTTTGCAGCCAACTTGACAGAGTTGCATTGTGACAGCAGTTTCCATTGCAGTCGGTGTTGCTGTTGCAATAAGCTGCAACTATTGCATCAGATGACAGCATGTAGGATGCAGCGACATACAAGAAAAGTTGTGCAACCAGACACAAACCTCCCCTTCCTTCTCCTTCTTCTTCGACCTCTTCTTCTCCTCCTCTTTCTACCACTTGGGGCTGCAAATATATAT
>NW_026298340.1:0-389 GCF_001194135.2 Octopus bimaculoides
TGTCTGTCTATCTATCTATCTATCTATCTATCTGTCTATCTATACATGTTTGCATATCTACATAAACACACACGCATAGAAATACATGCAAACACACATGCACGTACACGCGCGCGCTCACACACACACACTCATAGGCACACATACACACATAGACACACAAGTCCCATAATATTCACATTCCTATTGACACCTTCACAGTGGTACGCATAAAATAGATACAGATACATATTACTACGTATATTTACACACACACACTCATATGTAACATGCTATTCATACGCAAATGGTTACATACACATACATCCAAAAAAAACCCATTCACAACCACTCACACGCATCCATACTACTACTACTACTACTACTACTACTACTACTACTACTACTAC
>NW_026298341.1:0-422 GCF_001194135.2 Octopus bimaculoides
ATATATATATATATATATATATACGTAATTGTGTGTATGTCTTTATATCCGCTTGACAACTGATGTTGATGTTTTTACGACCTGTAACTTAGTGGTTCGGCAAAAAAAACCCATAGAATAAGTACTAGGCTTACAAAGAATAAGTCCTGGGGTCGATTTGTTCGATTAAAGGTGGTGCTCCAGCATGGTCGCAGTCAAATGACTGAAACAAGTAAAAGAAAGAGAATATATATATATACATATATATATACGTGTGTGTGTATATGTGTATATATACACACATGTGTGTGTGTATGTTGTGTGTGTCTGTCTGTATGTGAATCTGCTTGCGTCAGTATGTTTGTGTGCGTGTGTGTGTGTGCATACATACAAATGTACATACAAATATATGCATACTTATATATATATATATTTATATATAT
>NW_026298342.1:0-275 GCF_001194135.2 Octopus bimaculoides
GACAGAAAGAGAGATCCCCCTTCGTCACGTGTCAGCGACGAGAGAGTCAAAGAGGAAGAGTGAGAGAGAGAGAAAGAAAGGTGAAAGGGATAGAAGAATAGGGAAAGGCTGGGAGAGAAAAACAGAAAGGATGAAGAATAAGAGAGGGAGAGAGATAGACAGAGAAGAGATTGTAGAAGAGTGCGCATCGTAATTATTAAGGTAAAACTTACTTGGAAAAGGATACGTGGCGTTCGATCATATAATAATACAAATAATATATAAATATATGCATA
>NW_026298343.1:0-1286 GCF_001194135.2 Octopus bimaculoides
ATATGTGTGTGTGTATGTATATATATATATGTGTATATATATATATATATGAAAATATAAAATGGAGTGAAACACTCGAAATTTTGTTAATCCATTTATATCAACAGGTGCACTCCAAAATGTCCGGCAGGATAAATAATGGTCGGCAGTGCACCAATCTCTTCAGGAGGCTTATGATAACAAGCTCATGAAATAAACATTTGTGTGTGTGTGTGTGTGTGTTTGTACCCCAAACATCCCTTTACAACCAATGTTGCTGTGTTTATATCCTTGTAACTTAGTCACTTGGCAAAACACATGAATAGAATGAGTACTAGGCTTAGAAAGTATAAATCCTTGGGGTGATTTCTTTGACTAAAGGCGGTGCTCCAGCATGACCGCACTTACATGACTGAGGCAAGTAAAACAATAAAAACTATGACATTTAAATCCTGAACAACACCCGCACCTCTGCTAGTATACATATATATATATATATATATATATATATATATATATATATATATACATACATCATCATCGGTTTTTATATATATATCATGCATGTGCTTCCATGTGTTTAGAGCATTATATACAACAAAGAGTGTGTCTGAATCTATGAAACTGTTTCTTTGGAAGACATTGATTTTTCCTTTGGAACTGAAAATTTGGATATTGTTATTGTTGCCTGTTTTTTAATTTTTTTATTTGTTTTTGTTGTTGTTATTGGGTTTTTTCTTGATGAGTTATTGTTTCTGTTGATCTTGTTTACTACTACTACTACTACTACTACTACTACTACTAAATAATAACAGTAATCATCATCCTCATAACAACAACAACATTAATGGGTGAAATTCAGAATATTAATATGATAGATAATGAAACTGAAAATATAACCAACAAATAAGGAATCAGGGGACCCTGTCAGTGTAGTAGACATGGTGTAGAACACACACAGATTTGGGAATATTATAGATATATTGTGTTGGCTACAGCCTGTGTTGGCTACAGCCTAGTCACCCGTATTACGAACCGGGTGATACACGAAGGAGTCATACCCAATGACTGGTGTAGCAGCACCATAGTCAACTGCTACAAAGGTAAAGGTGACGCTTTAGATACAAATAATTACAGAGGCATCAAGCTGTTAGATCAGGTTATGAAAGTTACGGAGAGGGTCATAGCCCAACTAATTAAGGAGCGAATCAATTTAGGTGAGATGCAGTTTGGGTTCGTGCCAGGTAAAAGCACCACTGATGCCATATTTCTAGTGAGACAGCTGCAGGAGAAATATCTATATATAT
>NW_026298343.1:2070-7097 GCF_001194135.2 Octopus bimaculoides
CGTGAGAAGACCCAGCAAGCCAAGTGAGATCGTTGCCAGTGCCCCTGGACTGGCTCTTTTGCGGGTGGCACATGGGATGCACCATTTTGAGCATGGCCGTTGCCAGTACCGCCTGACTGGCCTTCATAGGATTTTCGAGCGAGATCGTTGCCAGTGCCCCTGGACTGGCTCTTGTGCGGGTGGCACATAAAAGACACCATTTTGAGCGTGGCCGTTGCCAGTACCACCTGATTGGCCCTCGTACAGGTGACACGTAAAAGCACCCACTACACTCTCGGAGTGGTTGGCGTTAGGAAGGGCATCCAGCTGTAGAAACTCTGCCAAATTAGATTGGAGCCTGGTGTTGCCATCCGATTTCACCAGTCCTCAGTCAAATCATCCAACCCATGCTAGCATGGAAAGCGGACGTTAAACGATGATGATGATGATGATGATGATGATGATGATGATGATGATGATGATGATGATGATGATGATGATTAGGTCAATAGCACAAAATAGACAAATAAATAATAAATGTGCGGTAATCAGTTATTAATTATAATATTCTCAATTGGACACTAAATGAAGGAGAAAAGACTAAACTGAAAAACAAGAAAAATATTGACTGTAGTTTGAATGTGTAACACAAAATTTGACCTTAAAAGATTATATTTACCATAGATATCAGGAGTTAGCAGCCTTATGCAACTAGAAAGCTATTCTAAAATATCCACAACAGGACTGCAAAAATATTGAGTTAGGAATAATGGAAAGTTAATATAATTAGCTTAATATCATAAGCAAAAAAAACAAACTATTTTCTGTTTTGGAAGAAGACAAGACTATGAAATAGAAGTTGAAATAAGAGAGGCTTGTGAGAAGAAATAAGAGTAATTGTAAAAAGTTTAAATGGCAAGCTAAAAATATGGCTTCACAAGGCTGTGGTTAAGCAATAGCAAGAAGAAACGCCTCCATGGTAACTATCTGAAAAAAAACTGAATAAGAAAAGAATAGACGAAGACATATTGTGACAACCACATAAAAATGAAGGAGTTGAGGATGAGACTTGAAGGTTTGCGACTGAAGCAGAGAATCAAGGATTCTTTCCAGAAACCACTAAAAACATATAATGAAGAAGAATTGCAGGATATGTGGCAGTTGGGAAGAAACAACTGAACTGTTTCTGGCTTCTAAATCTTAACTGGGCATCAACAGGCTGGACCTTTCATACTTAGAAAATTATGCTGGATTCATGAAATATAAACAGGAAAAAGGTGGCATTAGTACACTAGGAAAGATTTCAAAAACTGACTTAACAACCATATTCTCTAACATACCGGTCTTTTCTTATTTGAAGCATCAATCCCAGTACGTGACAGTGTATCTTTCAAAGAAATGGAGAAATCATTCAATTATAAAGATCTGAAAATAGAGATAACCATAATGTTGGGACTGGAAACACTAAAAATCTCAGCATATTTGGTGTTTTTGAAAGACAAAAACAACAAAAACCCAGGACTTACAACATAGAGAAAATAATTATTGGGTACAGAATATATTTGATTGTAAAGTATTGTTACTACAGCAAAATATATAACAGTATACTGAACAAGAGCACAGACAGCTCCACTGCTAAGTTGTGAAATGAAAATATACATTAGAAATGAAACTATTGAACATAATAATGATAATAATGATAACAACAATAATAATAACAAAGACAATAATAATAAATGCCCTGATGCAGTACCAGGCACTGGTTCTCATGATTTCTGATCTTAACTGATTGGAAATGTTATCATGTACATGTTTCATCTTGGTATAAAAGATAGGCGACAACAAATATTCTGCTCAATACCACAGATTTGCTTGTCAGTTGAGCATGTCACTTGATGGCTGGTGATATGTGCAGCTCTGATCACGAGCAGAAGTAGTGGGGAAGCATCATAGCCATGTGTTGATAGGAATTCTTTGAGGTTTGAATAATTCACCTCTGGGAACGTGGATGTTTCGTTTACCATCCTTAAACAACACTTATTCAAGGACCTTTTTGGATGGGATGGGCTACTCAGCCTGAAGAAAATCTAACTGGACCTCACCTGCAAGGTCACATGCTGTTTATCTTGATATGATTTCATCATGTCACACACATATGGTTGTGATGCATGGGCCTGGTGTACCCTTATCAGATGGGTAGTCATGATGGGTATATTAAGCTTCGTATATTTTACTAGTGTCACTTTGATGGCATGCATTGCTCTCTCACTCAATAATAATAATAATATATTTCTTTATTGCCCACACGGGGCTAAACATAGAGGGGACAAACAAGGACAGACAAAGGGATTAAATCGATTATATCGATACCAGTGCGTAACTGGTACTTATTTAATTGACCCCCGAAAGGATGAAAGGCAAATTCGACCTTGGAAGAATTTGAACTTAGAATGTAACAGCAGACGAAATACCGCTAAGCATTTCGCCTGGTGTACTAACTATTCTGCCAGCTCAGCTAATAATAATGATAATAATAATAATAATAATAATAATAATAATAATAATAATAATAATAATAATAATAATAATAATAATAATAATAATACCCAGATGCAGTACCAGGCAATGGCTCTCATGGCTTCTGATCTTAAGTGATTGGAAGTGTTATCATGTACATTGTTTTGTCTTGGTATAAGGTATAAAAAGATGGGCTACAGCAAATATACCACAGATTTGCTTGCCAGTTGTTTGACTTTAGCCAGTTGAGCATGTCCCTTGGTGGCTGACGATATGTGCATCTCTGATCATGAGCAGAAGTAGTGGGGGAGCATCATAGCCATGTGTTGAGAGGAATTCTTTGGGGTTTGAATAATTCACCTTTGGAAACATGGGTGTTTTGTTCAACATCCTTAAACAACCCTTATTCAGGGACCTTTTGAGCAGGATGGGCTACTCGATCTGAAGAAAATTCTATCTGGGCCCCACCTGTGAGGTCATGCGCTGTTTATCTTGATATGAGATCACCATGTCGCGCACATATGGTTGTGATGCATGTGCCTAGTGTACCCTTATCAGACAGGTAGTCATGATGGGTATAATGGGCTTCATATATTTTACCCCAGTGTCACTTTGATAGCATGCACTGCTCTCTCACTCAATAATAATAACAATAATAATAATAATAACAATAATAATAATAATAATAATAATAATAATAATAATAATAATAATAATAATAATAATAATAATAATAATAATAGTGTATCCCAGTAAAATGTATCCAGGTAAAATGTATCCCAGTAGTTATAGGTGCATTAGGAACTATCCCTAAAAATTTGAACAGATGGATAGAGGAAATAGGCATAAAACCCAGTTTAGTGCAGCTCCAGAAAACAGTTATTAGGGATGCTTAGGAGAGCTCTTGGGCATCTAAGGTTACTAGTTGTAACTCTATGGTAGGAACTTTTATTTTTCAACAGAGCTAAGTGTAAAAATGTGTGTAGAAAAAAAATTGTGCAAATGAACGTGGTGGGGAGGGACTTTTGGAAAATTCACAAGATCTGATTTTTCCCTCATAACTTTCAGGAAAATGGATATATATTGACGAAACTTTATAGAAATACCGTTCAAATGGCACAAATTATGATTATAAAGAAATTTCGGGGGAAATTTTTTCCGAAGGCGTGGGGAGAGGACTGTCGGAAAATTCATACAGTCCATTTTTCCCCCCTCATAACTTTCAGGAAAATGGATGTCTTTTAATGAAATTTTACAGAAACACCTTTCAAACAGCATAGATTACGATTATAAAGAAATTTATGGGGGAAAATGTTTTCCGAAGGAGTGGGGAGATGACTCGTAAAGTCCACACGATCCATTTGTTCTCTTTTTTGGTTATTTCATGTTACTGTGAACGTGACTTTGTGTCAGTGTGACCAATTTTCTGCTGCTTCCAGAATGATGAACCGACAAAGATTTTGTAAGATAATTTAAATATATTTAGTTGTTTTCCTTACATTCACCCAAGACATATAATAATGTGTAGATAATTGTATATCCATGGATGAAAGTGTTTCAGTATATCCAACATTTTTTCCTCATTTGGTACTTTTATTAAAAGAAAGTTCTATATCAGGAAGTCAAATATCAGTAAAACCCTGTTCAAATAATTATTGTATGTAAGTTTGTCTTATTTTGTAGTCTGCTGTATACTTGCTGTATACTTGTATATACATGCAGTACACCTGCCTGATGTAACGTACGAGTAGAAAATAAAAGGCTCCTAAAATTATTTGTTTCTTTCGCCCGCACAATTTTCACTAAGAAAAACAAAAACTCGTATTTATTGCGTGGAATCAGGTACTCTGACCACCCAATATGCTGCAAACCCCTTATTTTTGTTCAAAAAAAGGAGGGTGGAACCGGACCCCCCTACCCTAAAACCATTTGAATTTTTTTACGTTGAATGAATTCTGATGACCTAACATGCCACAAAACCCTTTTTGGGATCCAGAAAACGGAGTGGGGGTAGAATGGAATCCGCGGAAATTTTGCCCACTCCCAACATTTTACAGAGTGGATTATATGGTTTGTAGTTAGATATATAGAGAATGTGACATTTATATTGTGCATATTTTACACTGAACATATTTTTCTGAAGTCATAGTATATATATATATATATATATATATATGCCAATCTTTCGATACTAATCCTTTTTACGGAAACTGCCGAATTGATATAAATAAAGGCACGAGGTCACTTGACTTTTCTAGTACTAGTATCGAAAGATGACCCACGAAAAGAATTTTAAAATTTTGAAAATGTTTTTTTCATTCCTGCTATTCCCTCAGTCCGAAACAATTTTGGCCATTTTTTTCACTATGCACTTAAAACCCGTGAGAGAAACATTTTCGGTTTTAAAAAGCATTGTTAATTTCAGAGGAAAATGTGTGATTTAAGGGAAATTTGGCTGTTGTTTCTAACACATCCCAAAACCTCCCTCCTTGTTTCTTTCTCACTCACACATCTATTGATATTTTTCAATA
>NW_026298343.1:8425-11679 GCF_001194135.2 Octopus bimaculoides
TGCTGATTTCATAATTTTGACCCTTTTAGGCTTTTAGAACCAGAAAAGGGTGAAAAAAAAAGACTGAAATGAAACAATATTAGTATTAAACTAAAAAAAAATTATTGACAAAGTGGCCATAAAAAAAACAAATGAAAAACACGATATACACATAATTTAATTTTTCCTCTTCTCAATTTTGTTGATGAGATTCATGTTACCCTCCATGAAAATTAACATACTAAAATTTTCATCAGGCAAGGACAATCTCTTGGCACTCAAGATGTCCTTCCCCGTGGAAAATAAACATTCAGTTGTAGCACTGGAAGGGATGGCTGAGTTTAACTTGATGAACAAGTCCACCAACACTTGCTCACTCAAGAAGGCAGTATCTGTCAGTAGATCTTTGGAGTTGGTCTCCAACCAGGTCTTTACTAAATTCTGAGCCTTGTCCTTCAGTGACCTGTGGCTTCCACTCTCTTTTTGTTGAGTGACTCCACTGAAGAAGTCATCCTTGCTGCCTCCACTGTTGCTGTTCACTTTCTCAGACTGCTGCCTCATGGCCTCCTCGATCTTGTCCTCCATGCTTCTCCTCACCTTGGTGAACTTGGTGCTATCATACCTATCCAACCAGATGAGGCGAAACCTGGGGTGGAAGGCAGCAGCCAGTTAGCATTCCTCATCATCCAGGAGGGTCGCAAATCTTTTGTCGATACCAAAACAGTGTCGACCAAGGGAGTTGCAGTAGACGAGCTTTGGGTTAATGGATTTGAGTTAACGGAAGTTAATTAATCTGATAATGATTTTCAAAGTTAACTGAAAAGTTAAATCGTTAACAAAAATGTTAACTTCGTTAATTAATGGATTAACAGACTTACACCCAGCTCTGTAATTGATATACACAAGGTCCTGCAAAAGATGCCATCAGTGGCTCTCTCTTAATCAGTGGTGAGGCAGGATATCAACAAGAACTTGCTATTCTCAAGAATAGCTTTGGCAATTCTTACATGGTAACTGAGGGAACCCTCAATAATCTGAAACAAAGTAAACCAGTGAAAACACCACAAGAGTCACAGAAACCAGTAGACAATCTGAAAAATTCTGAGATGATTTGGACATGCTTCAAGAAGTGAATTCACAATCTAACATTTTAAACATTGTTAGCAATTAACAACTTTATTTACAAAGTGGAAGAAACATGCTTTTGAATATAAAAGTTCCAAGGGAAATTATCCTAAATTCAATTTTCTCATAGAGTTTGCTGCTAAAGCTGTGTCAGATGTGAATGACCCAGTCTATGACAAAATGTGCTACTAGTCAGAGAGACAACATATGCCATACTTATGCACGTCCAGAGCCAGCATATGTGTTGTGTAATAAACACCATTGACTGTGATATTGCCAAATGTTTTGGAGAATGACACCTAAAGACATATTAGATCTTGTCATACAACACAAATTGTGCCATAATTACCTTTTATTCAGTCAAATACAGAATCATATAAGAAACAATCTGTAATGTGGCAGGTTGTGGTAAAAAACACACCATACACATTCATGTGAATGAAAATCCACCAAGTCAAGATAGTAGTGTGTCAAATGCTAATATATCTGCTAGTACTGATTCAGTTACACACATGCCAATTGTACGAATTAGAGTGAATAATGGTATGAAAGTGTTTGTCTTGCTTGATACAGGATCAAGTAATTCCTTTTGTACAAGTAATTTAGCAAAACGATTGCACTTGCAGGGTGAATCAGTGTCATATAATTTGAATGCATTGGACAAGTCTACATCTGCTAAGTCAGAAATAGTCGGTTTATCTTTGTGTACTGAAGATGATGATAGTTTAGAGATTTCTGGTGTATATGTAGTTGATGAAATCCCAGCAAAAACAACACAGATAGATTTGAGCAAATATAGATTTTCGTCATATTAGCTTGCCACATTTTGATAGCTATTGCCAAGTAGATCTATTACTAGGTCAAGATCATGCAGAAGCCTTTATATCATTAGAGGTATGTAAGGGTAACAAATTTGCATGTTTTATCCTTAAACATTAAGATTTTGGATTTGACTGAATTATATGATGTGGATGATCAGAGCGGCAGTGGAGGTTAATGTGGGATGATGTGAGCTTGCAAAATAACTTTGTCACTATTCTGCCTCCAGAAAAATTAACTTTTGTTTCCAAAAATTCAATGCTAGTTTTTGAAAAACTAGTTGTAAATTTTATGGTGGACTTAAAGCCATAGTTTTTAGAATAACAGTCACAGTAGTCAATTAAACTATCCTGTGATCCTTCTCAAACAAAAAGATGTCATCAATGAACCATAACCAGAGTACTGGATCATAACCATGTAAGGATTTGAATGTCTTCAGTAACTGTGTCTCAAATTTTGTCATGGAGACATTAGCGAAATTGCCATGGAGGTACTCATGGCACAACACCATCTGGTGGTAAAAGTTTTGTCCAAACTTCATTTTGTTACTTTGTAACACAAACCTCAACAGCCTACAGAGAAAATTAGATGGAATACTTTTCTTTGACCATTTTTTAAAGGGATTCAAGCATGCCTCTACCCCATCAGTATTGGGATGTAAGGAGGAAACATCCACGGTTATCAAAAACCGTTTACAACGTGGCTTCAGTGCATAAAAAAAAAAGTTGTTGATTTTAGACACAGAATCAAAAGTATCCCAAATATAGGAACTTGTCTTTTTACGACTGGGAGTAGGAAGCCATTCAGCCACTCCCAAATTTTGTAAATTAGGCTCATTTCAGGAAATCTTTCAGACTTGTGAATTTGTGGAAGACCATAAAATACAGGTGTTCTACTTTCTGATCATAAAAAATCCTGGATTCGGCCTTATAAATGAAATTGTTTCCCTCCATTTCCAGAATAGTCTTATCAAGCTCCTTTCTGTAATTGGGGTTTGGATTAACTGGTAATTCGTCATATGAAGTTTTGTCACTTAAAACTTCTTCACAAGTTGAAATATACTCACTCTTTTCCATAATTACAATAACACCTCCCTTATCTGCCATTTTAATAACAATAGAATCATTAGCTAGATGGCATAGAGCGTAACATTGGGAATTTGAATGGTTATTTCAGGACTTCTTTTTACTTGTTTTAAGGCTTTCTCTAATGCCTATCTGACAAGATTCAAGAAAATCCAGTAGTGCTTGTGAACGTCCATCCCGAAATCTATCTGGGTACCTAGATGGTTAATATAAGCTACATGGGTGTTGAAAACATTATATTTATTA
>NW_026298344.1:0-271 GCF_001194135.2 Octopus bimaculoides
ATATATATATATATATATATATAAACACATATATACGCATATATCTATAAATATATGTGTATATATTCATAAATATAATATATATTTACATATAGATATACATATGGATATGTTTATGTCAGTATACATACGCGCATGCATACACACAGATATATACATACACGCATGTATGCACGTAAATATATACATACACACATACATACACGCACACACATACATACATATATGCATACACGCACACATGCATACATACATACATACATACATACAT
>NW_026298345.1:0-400 GCF_001194135.2 Octopus bimaculoides
TATATATATATATATATATATATATATATATATATGCGCATGTATGTATGGATGGATGGATAGATGGATGGATGCATATTAAAATAAAGGGTAACATATTAACAGGGAGAGAGTAGCAAGGAATATAAAATGACTATGAAAGAAAGGCACGCATAAAAGATACATAAAAATAAAAAACATACACCGAATACATAAAAAAGTAGAGTTTGTCCAAAGGACAAAATGGAACTGAATCAAAGCAAAAGAAACAGATGACTGGATGCAGAATGATTGTGAATATAGCAAGGAAACGCATGTGCATTTGCATCATTATAGAAATTGCTGGAAAACAAATGTCAGAAATGACATATCATGTTAAGATGAACACTAGGTGGAGCTGCACACGGTGGAGGAAAGAGAA
>NW_026298346.1:0-549 GCF_001194135.2 Octopus bimaculoides
TATATATATATGAAGTGCACAATGTGTGATGCAATTTAGTTGAGTTAAAGCGAGTCAGAGATAGAATTACGTTATTTCTATGCTTGCCATTTACTACGGCTCACTTGGTTCTGTTGGAAGCATGGATGTATTTCTGTTTATATAAATATGTATGTATATACAGCTATGTGTATAAATGCGTATATGCCAACATACATATACGTATAAATACATATACGGCCAATGTATGTATATATGCATATTATGTGTATTTGCATATCTGCTTATAAGCATGCATGCATAGATGCCTCTATGGATACATGTGTATATATATGTTTATATACATGTGTGGAAATATACATATGTAAATGCGAGCGCGCACACAGATTAATATATATGTATGTGTATATATATATATGTATATACACATATATACATATATTTGAGTACTTCTATTTGTATTGATATATAAACTTATTTCTCCACCCCCTCTCTCTCTGTGCCTCTCTCTCTGCCTCTCTCTCACTGCCTCTCTCTCTCTCTCTCTCTCTCTCTCTCTCTCTCCACACA
>NW_026298347.1:0-374 GCF_001194135.2 Octopus bimaculoides
TGTTTGTGAATGTGTGTGTGTTTATTTGTGGTTTATCTGGTAATTAAATATTTCTAAAGAAATACATGCTATAATGGCCGTCTGGTAGACATAAAAAAAAATATACAAATAAAACAAACTCTTTTTAATTTTTAAATATTAAAACGTAAAATTATGTTTGGGCATGTGTGCATATAAACATTTATGTATGTGTAAATATCTGCATGTATATACACACATACATACAGACATACATGCATACATACATATATACATGTGTGTGTCTATATATATAAACATGCATGTATATATATATATATATGTGTGTGTATGTATATACATATATATACAACACACAAACACCCCCCCCACACACACACACACATATATATATA
>NW_026298348.1:0-1415 GCF_001194135.2 Octopus bimaculoides
TGCAAATTTGTGGACTCCGACTTTGTGCACTCTGTATTTATGTGTGATCCCCGACTTTCTGGCCGCTGTTGAAATGTTTGGACCCCGACTTTGTTCACAATGCATATTTGTGTGATTCCCGAGTTTCTGGTCACTGTGCGAATGTTTGGACCCCGTCTTTGTGCACACCGTGTAAATGTTTTTACGCCGACTTTGTAGATAAGAAAAAGATAGGATGTTCATAGCTGGAATGCCTTTCATCATAGATCTACTCAATCAGAACTAAACTAGCAACCACATCTACTTCATACCTAACATAAAAGTCTTTCGCAAACATTGATTTCGAGGAAATTCTTCAGCAGATACATGACAACTTAGTCTTTTAGAACAGTCATCTGTATATCTTGTGAAGCCATGGAGCTGTCTTTGGAAAGTTCCTCTCCAATAAGCAAACCTAGACAAGATTTCTTTTATGAAAGACCAGTAGTTGATCATGGATATAACTTGCTCCTCTCCCAGCCACTCTCATTGTCCAATAGAAAAAAAGCAGACTGGATAAAATGCTTAGTGGCGTTTTATCCATCTTTATGCTCTGAATTCAAATGCTGCTGAGGCTGACTTTGTCTTTCGTCATTTTGGGATCCATAAGAACAGATGAAATGAGCATTGCGGGTTGATGTAATCAGTTAGCCTCTCCCAAAATTACTTGCCTTGTGCCATAATTTGAAACCATTATCATTGTCATCATCATCATCATCATCATCAAGGCAGCAAACTGATGGAATTGTTAGCAAGCTGAACAAAATGTCTCATGACATTACATCCATCTTTACAATCTCAGTTAAAATTCTGACAAAACAAACTTTGCTTTTCATCTTTTTTGGGGTTGAAATAAGTAGTAAATTACTAGAGTTGATGAAATCAACTGGCCCCCTTCCCCCGGAATTTCAGGCCTTGTGTCTAAAGCAGAAAGGATTATCATCTTCACCACCTCCAGATTCTGAGTTAAAATCCTGTGGTAGTCAATTTTACAATTCATTCTTTCATGGTTGAACAAATGAAGTACCAGTTAAATGCTGGGGTAGACTAAGCTTCATTTTTCAGCAAATTTGTGGCCTTCTGCCTTTCTTGAGAAGCAATCATAGGTTTTCTAGAAGACGGCTAACCTGAAGGTAAGCAGCAGATTTTGATCATTGATCTTATCTCAGAAGCATCACACTTAAACCTCAAGGACTCATCCTACTGACTTCTTCCAATTAATATTTTACCTCTTCCAATTAATATTTTACCTCTTCCAATTAATATTTTACCTCTTCCAATTAATATTTTACCTCTTCCAATTAATATTTTAGCTGTTCCAATTAATATTTTACCTCTTCCAATTAATATTTTACCTCTTCCAATTAATATTTTAGCTGTTCCAATTAATATTTTAG
>NW_026298348.1:1478-2202 GCF_001194135.2 Octopus bimaculoides
TTCCAATTAATATTTTACCTCTTCCAATTAATATTTTACCTCTTCCAATTAATATTTTAGCTGTTCCAATTAATATTTTACCTCTTCCAATTAATATTTTACCTCTTCCAATTAATATTTTAGCTGTTCCAATTAATATTTTAGCTTTATTCAACTTTCTGAAATTCTGTTCAATGACAAAAACAATATTTTCGCATCGTAAACATCTCTGTTACAGATCAGGTTTTTAAAAATTTTTTTATATATGAAAAAAAATGAACTAAAAGAGCTACCATTAGCATGTATTTGAACAACATAAATACTAATTTATCAAATACCATACTACAAAAATTCTTAACTTCTTAAAATTATCTCTACCCCGAGAGGATGTGTCATAAGCTGTATGAAAGAAAGGAAGAAAAAGAAGAAAAACAACAACATGACTGCTCAAAATCAAGATCTTTGACGAGACACCACTTTGTGTAGGAATGTACCAGATGTGACCCAGACTGCAAGATTGATGCAACATAGTATGATGCACAGCATCCCACCTGTAAAGGACAGTTGCAGGATGGGCCGAAATTATCGTCATACAAAATAAAGACTTATTCCAGTTCCATCTTCTTTACGTAATTATGCACTGAAATTGCTTTGAATTTGGCACGAGACTCTCAAAGCGTAATAGATTGCAATTTGGCAAGATGGATTTTTCATTTTAGATATGACAATACCTGCTTAGGAGAAT
>NW_026298349.1:0-685 GCF_001194135.2 Octopus bimaculoides
GGTAGGTAGGTAGGTAGGTAGGTTGGTAGGTAGGTATAGTTCATAAATGTTAAGTGTTAGCGCTTTGATCAAATGCAGATTATAAATAAAAGAAAAAGCAATTTAAAAAATACTAAGAGAACCAAACAATCTCTCCCGCTCTCTCTCTTTCTCACTCTCTCCCTCTTTCTCTCCCTCTCTCTCTCCCTCTCTCTCTCTCCCTCTCTCTTTCTCTCTCACTCTCCTTCCTCACATACCGCTCTTATAAAGAGATATAATTACAAACACATATTATAAATGTAAAGTTAGACCATAAATATATAGTAAGCAACAGCGGGAACTTCACAAAAAAAATGAATAAATAAACAATAATCATGAAACAAAAAAAAAAGTCTCCGCAGAACATAGTGAAATATTCTCTTCAGCAAAATCTTGCTCTGCCTCTGAAATATAACATGGATTCAAAGTACGTGAAGCAATATATTCTAAAGCTTTGTTCTGAATGATTCATGGTTATATTGCTCTCTATTTAACCCGAAAATCACCCACCGCCTCCATTACATCTGTTTCGGTGATAAGAAGAATGAATGAATGAATGAATGAATGAATGAATACATGATTTCTGGGCCGTGGTTGGGAGTAACGTAGAAACTTATTGAATTTCTAATGTTTTTATTTATTTTTTTTTAATTTTGTATTTTTATTA
>NW_026298350.1:0-301 GCF_001194135.2 Octopus bimaculoides
TGTATGTATGTATGTATGTATGTATGTACAAACACGCGCGCGAACACACAAGTACACATAGTTTTAAACCCGTTCGTTAAAGACATTAAGAGACGACTTTCGAAAATTAAAAAAAGTTCTTTTAAAGAATTCTTTTTTATCACAAAACAGAAAGAAAATGATGCATTCTTATTCTTTAAATTTCTTTTCGGGAAACATACGGAAAAATATTTACTTTCCTCTGTTAAATGTTTATAAGTTACTCTCTTCGCAGTAAGAAGTGGCATCTATCTATCTATCTATCTATCTATCTATCTATCTA
>NW_026298351.1:0-722 GCF_001194135.2 Octopus bimaculoides
TTTGTGTAACCGAGGGTCTATAAGTTTGTGGAGTCGATGGTGTATATAATTTTTCTATAGCCAAGAGTGTATATAATTTTTTGTAATTGAGGGTGTTATGCCAGTAATGTTAAAATCACAATAATTATTACGAAAAAATTCGTATAAAAATATTATGAATGAAATCTCATGATTATCTTTAACCCGGTGTGAAATATAGGTCGGACATTAGCATTTATTATGTTAGCATTTGTTTTCGAAAAAAAAGTTAATGTTTATGATACTACTAACACGGCTCAAACTGAAGTCAGCAGCTCGGAAACCGCAGGCCAGTTCAAGCAAACCGACTTGTTCAGAGTGGCAAAAAAGAACTGTCGTATCAATGGCTCGACACCAACTGCCGTATCAACTGCCCGACACTAACTGACTGCTATATGTTCACTTAGTACTAGTTATAAACCTCCACAGAAAAAAAACAAAAACAAACAAACAAACAAAAGAAAAAAAAACGTGCAGAATGCTTTAAAGTCACGTGATAAAAATGAATTATTTTACATTAGAATCATTTATTTACTTATTATTGATCTTGTAGAACAAGAGGACAGTATTTTTATCTCGTGTAGTACCATTTGAAATTATATTTAGATAATTCCTCGTTCGTAACAATATATATATTTCATTGCGGCCATGCTGGAGCAGTGCCTTTAGTTGAACAAATCAACCCCAGGACTTATTCTTTGTAA
>NW_026298352.1:0-332 GCF_001194135.2 Octopus bimaculoides
ATGTACGTATGTATATGTATTCATATATATGGATGTATATGTATATATGTGCATATATGCGCACATATATGTATTATATATATAAGTCGATAAGTATATGAGTGTGTGTTTGCGTGTGTGCGTGTGTGTGTGTGTGTATGTGTGTGTGCGTGTGTGTGTGTGTTAGTGTTTCTGCGTGCGTGTGTACAGTTATCGACTTGTAGAAACGTACGTTCCTGAATACTCTTGCTGTTAGGTGTAATTCTGTAACGAAAATCATATTTCAGATGAACGTCAACGTACTTGCAAGTCATATGACAATGTTTCCCGTTGCGGAATTCCACAATAACTGC
>NW_026298353.1:0-359 GCF_001194135.2 Octopus bimaculoides
CGTACGTACGAAGGAAAAAAACGTACGTACGAACGAACGAACGTACGTACAAACGAAGGAAAGTACGTACGTAAGAACGAACGAACGTACATATATACGTACGTACGAACTATTGAAGTAACGAACGTACGTACGCAGGAAGGAAATAACGAAAGAACGTACGTACGTACGTACGAACGAAAGAAGGAACGATCGAACGTATGTACGTATTACGTAAGCAGGAAATAACAAAAGAACGTACGTACTTACGATCGAACGAACGTACGAACGAACGAACGTACGAACGAACGAACGTACGATCGAATGAAGGTAGAGAACGAACGTACGAACGAAGGAACGTACGTATGAACGAACGAACG
>NW_026298354.1:0-368 GCF_001194135.2 Octopus bimaculoides
TCTTCTAAACTGCCAATTGAATAAAATGTTTCAACATATGAAAATTGTTCTTGAAGCTGACTAACTATGTTTCGGTGACTTATAAAAGTAGATATTTTGAAAAGAGAAACGATATATCTGCAAATATAATTCTGTGAAACTATAATTTACAAATAATAAGATTATAGAAATTTTAGAAGAAATGTACTAAGATCCTTGCTATGATAATAGAGAAAAATTGAAAACGTATTAACTATGTAGATTTAGTGTACCTGTTTGCATTATATGTCAAAACGGATGTATCAAGAAACGACATGATGCTTTTGATGCTAACCATTTGCAATGAATTAGTTTCAAATATTTATGTATCACACTGATCGGTAAAAAAT
>NW_026298355.1:0-376 GCF_001194135.2 Octopus bimaculoides
TTTTCTTTCCTTTAAAAATCGGCATGAACTTTCCGGACAACCCAATACTTCGCGAGTGTTTCTTTAAAACTTACACAAAAATGCACATGATGCAGCTATATAAAGGCCGGAATTTTGAATTATCGGTAGCAAGTTCAACATCAATTGTTCTGAAGTTCCATTCTTGTTTCATAGAACCAGTGATGAATGTGCGGTTAAGAACGTCGCTATGCAAACCCATGTGTTCGATACCAAATCGTAACGCGCGCACACAAACACACACATCTAACCACGTATATATACATATATGTATACATATATATAGACATTGAAATATAGAAACATATACAAAGGAATGTATGCAAAGATACACACACACACACACACACACACACAC
>NW_026298356.1:0-591 GCF_001194135.2 Octopus bimaculoides
TAATAATAATAATAATAATAATAATAATAATCCTTTCTACTAAAGGTGTAAGACCTGAAATTTGTGAGGAGGGAACTAGTCGATTACATCACTGGTACTTAATGATAATATTGACATGAGAATAGAGCAAGCCCTAAAACATTGACATGAGAGAAGAGTAAGCTCTAAAAACATTGATATGTGAGCAGAGCAAGCCCCCAAAATTGCTCTGCTGGGGACAGCTAGGATTTTGAAATTAGTTCTTGGATGTAGAATGTCTCCCATGATAATAAATAACCAAATATCAAAGCTTATAATGTTCAGAAAGTGACCCTGTGAGACCTCTGACAACAGGCTGCTGTCTGCTCTTGCAGAATCTACCAGAGCAAATAAGACTGAGCACTCTGAGAAGTAAAACAATAATAATAATATTGGAAAACAAATACAGTAAACAGAAGAAGAAAGTAAGATGGTGGGTGAAAGAGAGAGAAGGAGATGATATGTGGTTGGATAAGTTGTAAGAATGTGGATCAATTGTAGTGAATGGAGAAGAGAGAGCTCTATGGATGTCTCTCAGAATGGTGTCATTCACCATTCTGAGAGAATCCTTTA
>NW_026298358.1:0-486 GCF_001194135.2 Octopus bimaculoides
ATATATATATATATATGTACAGAGAGAGAGAGAAAGAGAAAGAGAGATTCACCCCCTCCCCCATATATATATATATTTATATACCCAACAAATACATACGAATATTTATGTCTTTGTGTGTAACTATGTCCATACATGTATCAACAGAAATAATTTGTAAGCGTCAATGGTAAAGCTGGTGGATTTTACTTATCTCTTGTTTCCATAACAAAACTTGAAAAGACTGTGTACGAAAGTCAAAAAAAGACATAAAAAAACATGGCTGACAACGCAACACCGGTTTTGTGATTTCCACTGGTTCCATGACCAACAAATATATACGAATGCTTGGAGGCGACTAGATCAGATTGAAATTACTAAGCATATTTCAGAGAAGAGACAAAATACAACGTTTATGAACGACAATAAAAGCGCAACAATATTAATGAAAAATATGTATATGAATATATATATATATATTTCTTTATACACACACACATATATATA
>NW_026298359.1:0-327 GCF_001194135.2 Octopus bimaculoides
TGAGGCAAGTGAAATCGAAATCGAACTAAATTCGATGACTGGCACCCATAAAAATGTTGTCTCCTTCATTGGACACATAACTCGGCTTGCAAAGACCTGTTGGGGCACGCAGAAGCGAAATCGTGATGGCACCTGTGCCCAGCGTCACCTTCCTGGCACTTGTGCCGGTGGCACGTGTAAAGACATTCGAGTGAGATCATTGCCAGTGCCGCTGGACTGGCTCCTATGCAGGTGGCACATAAAATACATCATTTTAAGCATGGCCATTGCCAGTACTGCCTGACTGGCTGTCGTGCCGGTGGCACGTAAAAGCACCCACTACACTCT
>NW_026298360.1:0-269 GCF_001194135.2 Octopus bimaculoides
ATATATATACACATATAATTGTATATGCATATACATAAACATTTATATATATGTGCATATATATGCACACATGTATATACATACTTACACACACACACACATATATATGTGTGTGTGTGTGTGTGTGTGTGTGTGTGTAAGTACATACATATATATATATACATATATATATATACTTACATGCATAGACACACACACATGCATATATACATATATTCATACTTATGTACACACACACACACACACACACACACACACACACACATATA
>NW_026298361.1:0-207 GCF_001194135.2 Octopus bimaculoides
GGTCGATAAATTAAGTACCAGTGAAACACTGGAGTCGATATAATCGACTAACCCCCTCCCACCAAAATTTCAGGCCTTGTGCCTATAATAGAAATTATTATTATTATTATTATTATTATTATTATTAAGGTGGTGAGTTGGCACAATCGTTAGCTCACTGGACGAAATACTTAGCGGTATTATTATTATTATTATTATTATTATTAT
>NW_026298362.1:0-206 GCF_001194135.2 Octopus bimaculoides
CGATATAAAGTAGTGTAAGTAAAACTCATACACAAATACACACACGTATGTATCTGTATGCATGTGTGTATAAACGTATATATGTATATATACATATATATATATATATATACGTATATATGTATACATATGTATATATACATATATATTTATATTTATATATGTATATATATATATATATATAAATTTATATATATATATATATA
>NW_026298363.1:0-292 GCF_001194135.2 Octopus bimaculoides
ATATATATATGTATGTATGTATGTATGTATGTATGTATGTAAGTATGTATCTTGACTTACCACTAACTGGTACACATTCCCTTATTATCTCTCTACATGTTTTTTCTATTTTCTTCTTTTCTTTCTTTTCTTTATTCCTCTCTTCCTGTTTTCGATTTGACCTTACAAATACATTCGCTACTTTTAGATCACTTTAAATAAAACCCTTGAGCAATAGCACTGTGTACAAACTCTATACTTGGAATACTATTGGATTTTACTCACAAGGTATTGGAATCTTATATGTATACCA
>NW_026298364.1:0-549 GCF_001194135.2 Octopus bimaculoides
GTGTGTGTGTGTGTGTGTGTGTGTGTGTGTGTGTGCATGTGTATGTGTGTTTTGGGTGGATATGCACATGTATCTTTGTAGAAATGCAGCTACTCTTATCTATCTGCGACACTTATGTATGTATGTATGTATGTATGTATGTATGTATGTATGTATGTATGTATGTATGTAAGTATGTATTGTGTATATATCTATGTATGCTACCACGTATATAGATATAAAATATTGTGCAGGTGCAGATACAATGAATCTTTAAAAGTGAATCGAAAGTCGGTGAGTTTGGATTCACTTCCCTCTTTCTTTTGTATCTCCACCACACAAAATATTTAACATACAAACGTCAGTTTAAAACGCTAAATAATAATCGCCAACAACAAAAAAAGCAGAAAACTCAGACACACACAGACACACACACACATACACACACACAGCCGCTAGCACTTATACGCATGCGCATATGTATGCACTTGCTTACATCACACATGCACATACAAGCATATCCATACATTGATACACTCTTATGTATGCCATCTATCTATCTATCTACAC
>NW_026298365.1:0-234 GCF_001194135.2 Octopus bimaculoides
GGGTTCTCATTCCTAACGATGTTACTATTATTATATTATTATTATTAGTATTATTATTATTACTATTATTAATCAGGTCGCTGCCGTGAAGAATATAAGTAGCAAAGAATATAAGTAGCGATCGTGATACCCACCACGAGGAAATAATCAAGCTCAGAAACAATCTATTAAGAAACAACTACCGCAAGAACATACTATCTACTCCAATTATGAAGAAAAGAGAGGATGAAACCA
>NW_026298366.1:0-343 GCF_001194135.2 Octopus bimaculoides
TCTATCTATCTATCTATCTATCTATCTATCTATCTATCTATCTTCATACACACACATAATCATTTACATATCATATATATATGATATCTATAGTATATACATTATATATATATTATATGCGTGTGTGTGTGTGCCTATGTTTACCACCCACCACCGCTTGAAAACCGGGGTTCGAGTGTTAAATTAGCTATTTGGCAAGAAAAAGATTGATAGAATAAGTACAAGGCTTTAAGAATAAAAATAAATACTGGAGTCGTTTCATTCGACTAAAAATTCCTCAAGGCTTTGCACGAGCATGGTGCAGTGTAATGACTGAAACAAGTAAAAGAAAATATTATATATA
>NW_026298367.1:0-440 GCF_001194135.2 Octopus bimaculoides
CATACACACACACATACATACATACACACATACATACATGCATACATACAAGCACGCACTCACACACATACATACACACATACACACATGCATAAACACACACACGCACACACATATATATACATACATAGATACATACATACGTACATACATGCACACACTCATGCACACACACACATGCATACATACATACATACATGCATAAACACACACATGCACATACACACACGCATATACGTATATGTATATATGTATATACATATGTGTGTATATCATATGTGATATATATGATATCTGTGTGTATGTGCATATCATAAATACATATGTATTACACACACGTAAGTATATATATATACACATACATATGCACGTATAACTAAAATGTATTGAAATTTGTGATATATATATATATATATATATATATATATATATATATATAT
>NW_026298368.1:0-230 GCF_001194135.2 Octopus bimaculoides
TTTAGCACAGAGAAGATCGAGATCTGCCTTAAACCTGTATGGGCTCATCAAGAGCATGTCACGTGGGGACAAAAATTTGGAACGGTACAGGTGAGATTGTTAAATGAAAATTTAGCGAAGCAATTTTCGACACTCACTCTCCGCACAGATAACTTGGTGATGATACCGAGTTATCTTGGGCAGAGAGTGACCAAAGTAATTATAAAAAATGTGCCATCAGAAGTGGACAC
>NW_026298369.1:0-435 GCF_001194135.2 Octopus bimaculoides
AATTGACCGATTAAATACTGGAATCATAACAATAATAATTGCTTCTAATTTAGGCAGAAATCCAGTAGTTTTGAGAAGAAAGGGAGCGGAGATGTCGATAGCATTGCCCTCTTCCACCCGTTCCTTGAATGGTTGTCGAATGGTATGTTATTCTATCGGCTGCAAAAGGATGAAAGGCAAAGTTGACCTCGACCTTATTTGAATTGACAACATAAAGAACCGGAAGGAAGACCTCAAGGCATTTTGTTCGACACTCAACGAATTCTGCCAATCTAATAAGAACGATTATTATTATCATGATGATGATGATGATGATGATGACGACGACGATGCTAATAGGCACGAGGCCTGAAATTTACGGTGGGGGGAGCTGGTCGGTTACACCGATCCTCCGTGTGTAACTGGTACCTGTTCCATCGACCCCGAAAGGATGAA
>NW_026298370.1:0-731 GCF_001194135.2 Octopus bimaculoides
CTGTTCTGTCGGGAGCTGCACAAAGCCGGATTTCACGGGTGGGATGCAATCAGAACACGACTACTTTCAAAAACAAAAGTTGCAAAGCATTTAGAATGGAGTCAAAACCTACAGAATTAGTCCCTAGAGCAGTGGAAGAGTGTTATTTTCTCGGACGAGCCAGCCATTACCTTATTTCCGACCACCAGCCGAGTATACATGTGGAGACAGCCAAAAGAAGCGTTTGACCCAGACTGCCTTCTTCCAACTGTTAAACACGGACGAGGATCTGTGATGATCGGAGCGGGGATATATCTTGGAAATCCTTCGGCCCAATGGTTCCCCTTCATGGCAGAATTAATAGTCAAGACTATTTAAGCATTTTATCTGATCAAATTCATTCTATGGTTGCGGAACGTTTTCCGAAGGGAAACGCAATCTTTCAGGATGATAATGCACCAATTCACACAGCTAAAGTTGTTAATGAATGGCACGAGGAACATTCCAGTGAAATTGAACATTTTATCTGGCCACCACAGTCCCCAGATCTCAATATTATTGGACATTTATGGTGCATTTTAGAAAAAACAGGTAAGGAGTCGATATCCCCCACCATCATCACTAAAAGAACTGGAGACTGTTTTAGCTGAAGAATGGACAAAAATTCCTTTGGAAACAATTTAAACTTTGTATGAGTCAAGCTGTAATTACTGCCAAGGGCGGTCCTACCCCATATTAAAATAAATTTGTTT
>NW_026298371.1:0-325 GCF_001194135.2 Octopus bimaculoides
CCGTAAATTCCAAATTAAAGACATCACAGATGAACCAGAAGAACAACGCTCCCTAAGAGAAAAACTGACATCTGAAAAGATGAAAACTGAAGTGGAACTTTTAAAACTCAGAGCACAAAATCACGAACAAAAATACACAAAAATTGATGATGAGATGCTCTTAGAACTTACCACACACTTCAACGAGCAATCCCTCGAACATGTTATTAAGCTGTGGAAAGATGAATCTCAAATGGAAGAACTAACTTCCCTTAAACACTGGGAAAACAACAAACAATTCTTCCATAACTATGAAACACAATTCATATTAAACCTCAAATCAAAA
>NW_026298372.1:0-315 GCF_001194135.2 Octopus bimaculoides
TGTACAAACCTACTTAAACTGGAGACAGAAACACCTTGAAGTAAGACCCTTGCCAACGTCAGAAGAAACATTATGAAAAAAAAACTACTAACTGAATTAGAGATTGACCAAATTAAACAAGCAGTAAAGGGATAAAAAGAACAAAGCTGCAGCTAAAGAAGATACTACAGAGGAAATAATTATAGACCAGCCTAGGGCTGATGAAAATGGAGTAATGATTGAAAGAGTTAATGTAACTAATAAGCAAAATGAAATACTCTCTGAACAACCATAAACACTAAGGCAGATAAAAATCAAATAGATGAAGAAAGTCAC
>NW_026298373.1:0-267 GCF_001194135.2 Octopus bimaculoides
ACAGGCATGATAGAGCTGCACAATATATTCACTGGGTAATATGCAAAGACAAGGACTTGCCCCATGATAAAGACTGGTGGGAACACAAACCACCCCCAGTACTTGAAAATGATCACATTGCACTCCTCTGGAACTTCACCATTCAAACTGACAGAAAGATAGACGCAAATAAGCCAGACATCATACTGAAAGACTTCAACAAAAATCATGCCTCCTCATGTCCCAATCGATATAAACGTATCTGTCAAGACCTACCAAAAACTGAGC
>NW_026298374.1:0-572 GCF_001194135.2 Octopus bimaculoides
TATCCCCATCCCACAACCATCACCACCACCACTACCACCGCCTCTCCTCTGCTACAACAACAACAACACTCATAATGAAAAAGAAACAGGAGTGCCCTCTACATGGTCTTTCAGTATGCTAGAAATAGCAGCCAAACGCCCTTCAATTCCGCCCCCATCCCACCTCGGTACTCATAAGACCAATTACCCAATTTCCAAAGTGTATAAATGATTGAGATTACAATATTCCCTGCTAAATGGAATATTGGTCTGTTACATCGGACTCAGTTGAGGGATCGCGAGTTAAAATCTCAGACTGGGTGAGTAGTGTGTTTATGATCAAAACAGCTCAGGCATGGCTCGAGAAGGAACAAAGAGCAATGTTCAAAGCCAGAATCTTTAAGGGGAGGGGCAAAACAGTTCCACTGACCCTAGTACTTCATTTGTACTTGTACTTGCAGCAGCATTCACCCAAGGTCGGTTGAGTCAGCTCTGACCAACAAGTTCACCACATCCTTTATGAATGATGACACCCCTCACCCTATCTGATGGTGGAGGCGCAATGGCCCAGTGGTTAGGGCAGCGGACTCGCG
>NW_026298375.1:0-210 GCF_001194135.2 Octopus bimaculoides
CTTTCAACTTGTTGAATTTATTTCTGTATATTTATGAAACTGTATTTTTTTATGTGTAACGGTAAAAAAAATAAGAATCTATATCCTCAACATACACGCACGTATTGAACGCACGTTCAGCGTCTTGGTACGTATACAGCATAACATTTACGCAGCCTAGACTAAGAGTTATGCTTAGTGATAAATACTTATAATTAAGTTATAAGTAAC
>NW_026298376.1:0-312 GCF_001194135.2 Octopus bimaculoides
TATATATATATATATATATATATATATATACATATATGTATGTATGTATTAATGTAAATATATCACCATGAATGTGTGTTGTTTGTAAATGAATTTAATTAGTTGGAACAGGGAAGAATTATTTAACTTAATTAATAAGTATTAATTAGTATTAAAAGAGGTGGAGAAGTTTAAATTTACTTCCTAAAGAGATGTTTGAATTATGAAATATAATAAACAATTAAAAAAGTTATAATTGAAAACATGAACTTAAAGGGTACATTCTAAATCTAAGTGTATATGTGTGTGTGTGTATGTGTGCATGTGTGTGTG
>NW_026298377.1:0-266 GCF_001194135.2 Octopus bimaculoides
GTATACGAAGTTTTAAAGTGTTTCGGTAGAAAACACACTAAATAAAACCTAAATAAAAAGTGGCGCCCGCCAAATCAGAAAGGTCCGGAATCTACATGATATAACACACATTCGTAAAAAATTACATTAAAAAATATCCATTTTTCTGAAAGTTATTATCATCCAAAGTCGAGTGGGTTGGGAGGGGAACAAGAATCTGTAGTTATGCCAAATTTGTATACTTCAATAATAATGTTTTACTTCTTTGATATAATTGTTTCTTGAAT
>NW_026298378.1:0-404 GCF_001194135.2 Octopus bimaculoides
ATGCCCTTCCTAACACCAACCACTTCAAGAGTGTAGTGGGTGCTTTTATGGGCCACCGGCATGGGAGCCAGCCAGGTAACACTGTCGTTGGCCATGCTCAAATGGTGCTTTCTACGAGCCACTGCCACGGGTTCCAGTCAGGCGGCACTGGTATCGGTCATGACTACAATTTCACTCAGTTCAACAGGTCTTCACAAACTATAAATAAGAGCTAAAAATCCTTAGAGACGAAAATGTGCTTTGTTGCAGCTCTAAGGGTTTTTAACTCTTATTTCTAGCAATGCAGGTGCTGCCACCCAGCCCCCTCAGTCACAGCTAGTGACAACTGAATTTTTCTTTTCTGGTTTTATATTGCATATAGCTGCCTTCATTGTTTTATACATATATACGTGTGTGTGTGTGTG
>NW_026298379.1:0-529 GCF_001194135.2 Octopus bimaculoides
ACTGCTGTCTGGTGACAAGTTTTCTCAAATCCCAAGGATTTTTGACGAATAGAAGTCGGGACTTTTCTGCATGTTGACAATGCGAATCTCAATTCCAATATCGTTCAGCCTTTTCATCCATCATCATCCATCATCCACCATCATCCATCATCCACCATCATCCATCATCCGCCATCATCCATCATCCTCCATCATCCATCATCCAGCATCATCCATCATCTACCATCATCCATCATCATCCATCATCCATCATCCATCATCCATCATCCATCATCATCATCATCATCATCCTTCATCCATCATCAATCATCCATCATCAATCATCAATCATCCATCATCCATCATCCATCATCAATCATCAATTATTAATCACCCAGCATCAATCACCAATCATCAATCATCAATCATCAATAATCTATCATCCATCATCAATCATCATCCACCATCATCCTTCACCCATCACCAATCATCAATCATCAATCATCCATCATCAATCATCAATCATCAATCATCAATCATCCACCATCAT
>NW_026298379.1:544-750 GCF_001194135.2 Octopus bimaculoides
ATCCATCATCCACCATCATCCATCATCCACCATCATCCATCATCATCACCCATCATCAATCATCCATCATCGATCATCAATCCTCGATAATCTATCATCCATCATCAATCATCATCCACCATCAGCCTTCACCCATCACCAATCATCAATCATCAATCATCAATCATCAATCATCAATCACCAATCATCAATCATCAGTCATCAAT
>NW_026298379.1:760-1065 GCF_001194135.2 Octopus bimaculoides
CAATCATCAATCACCAATCATCAATCATCAGTCATCAATCATCAGTCATCAGTCATCAGTCATCAATCACCCACCATCAATCATCAATCATCCACCATCAATCATCAATCATCCACCATCAATCATCAATCATACATCATCCATTATCATCATCCTTCACCCATCATCAATCATCTATCATCAATCATCCATCATCAATAATCCATCATCAATCATCCATCATCCATCATCAATCATCCATCATCAATCATCCACCATCAATCATCCACCATCATCTATCATCCATCACCCATCATCAGTCATCC
>NW_026298379.1:1075-1180 GCF_001194135.2 Octopus bimaculoides
ATCAATCATCCACCATCATCTATCATCCATCACCCATCATCAGTCATCCATCAACAATCATCCACCATCAATCATCAATAATCAATCACCCATCATCAATCATCC
>NW_026298379.1:1190-1348 GCF_001194135.2 Octopus bimaculoides
ATCATCCACCATCAATCATCAATAATCAATCACCCATCATCAATCATCCATCATCAATCATCCGTCATCAAGCATCCGTCATCAATCATCAATCATCCATCATCAATCATCCACCATCATCATTATCATCAATCATCAATCATCAATCATCAATCATC
>NW_026298380.1:0-321 GCF_001194135.2 Octopus bimaculoides
ACATACATACATACATACATATATGTGTATACATACATACACACACACACATATATGCATGTATGTATTCCTTTTTTATTCTTTTACTTGTTTGTCGTCCGACTATGGCCATGCTAGATCACCACCTTTAGTCAAAGAAATCAGCACCAGGACTTATTCTTTGTAATCCTAGTACTTATCCTATCGGTCTCTTTTGCCGAACCACTAAGTTACGGGGATGTAAACACACCCACATTGGTTGTCAAACAATGGTAGAGGGACAAATGCAGACACACGAACATATACATACATACATACATACATACATACATATATATATAT
>NW_026298381.1:0-229 GCF_001194135.2 Octopus bimaculoides
CTTGGAATTATTCCTTCGTCAGCTGCCTCTATTCTAACTAGACGTTTCGAGGGTGTCAATCTGAGGACAGTGCAGTGGATTTGCAAAGAGTTGGATGAGTCTAATGGTGATTAAGAAGGTACAGGAGCGCAGAAAACTAATTCTGATCGTTCTGAGAAGAAAAGAATTCCTGAAGTTGTTGGTGAGATCCAGGCCATGATTGAGAACGATCCCGCCAAGTCAATCAGGT
>NW_026298382.1:0-489 GCF_001194135.2 Octopus bimaculoides
GATGATGATGATGATGATGATGATGATGATGAGGATGATGATGCTGTTGATGATGATGAAGATGGCTATGATGATGATAATGATGATGATGATGATGATGATGATGATGATGGTGGTGGTGGTGGTGGTGGTGATGAAATACAGGAAAGAAGAGCAACGAAAACAACAACAACAATTACAAGGCAGCAACAAAAGCAGAAACCACAGCAAAGACGATGACAACAACAACAAGTTAGGCAACAATCGTAATTAAGTTCAGAGCAGACATATTGGCGGGTGGAGATAAAGGTAGAAACAAGGCAAGTTGTTATGTCACTGTTGTTCTGAAGAAGTTAACTAATATGCAGCATGGAAATGATAGAAACCTATGGTAGCAGGCTTGATCGAAGCTCATGCTAAGTTTCTCGTACACAAGCCTGGAGGAAGAAGAAAAGCAAACAGATTAACATATACATACATATATGTATGTTTCTATGTACGTACATACAC
>NW_026298383.1:0-477 GCF_001194135.2 Octopus bimaculoides
AATGTATGTATTTATACGTGTGTATGCATAGGTGTATACGTATGCGTGGGTGCGTGTGTGTGAATGTATGCATGAATATATATTATATGATATGTATGCATGTATTTATGTATACACACTCATGCATGCATACATGATCGCACATACACATACAAAACCACAAAGATACGAGTAGCGAAACGCATAGATATATAGACAGATAGACAAATACGGTAGGAAAAGTTATCGTATTCTTTTAAACTTGTTCTAAAATAAACTTGAAGACCTAACCTCCAGAGAAAACTGAAGTATTGCTATATATAGACATAGAGGCGACTGCTTAGGAAACTGAATTGCCGTAATGTCCTAAAAGCAATCAATATTTAAATGGCAGTATAAATATAGTGTATGACACGTCTGGTGCCCAATAATATCCTACTGAACTTATCCTAGTTTGAATTATTCGTTACTAAAGGGAGATAACCTGATCAACTATAT
>NW_026298384.1:0-202 GCF_001194135.2 Octopus bimaculoides
ATAATAGTGTACAAAAAGCACCAATCCAGAACACCACAGATAAACATATGCATGAAAAGGAAGGCAAAACAAACATAAAGTCTGGAAATAACGAAGGGAAACCTAATAATTACGATACTATGAAAATGAAAATAACCGTAGAACTGAAAACAGACAGATCTTAGAATGGACCACAGATTATATCTCCCAAAAATCAAAATAG
>NW_026298385.1:302-413 GCF_001194135.2 Octopus bimaculoides
TTATCCACATCATGATTATCATCATCATCATTATCATAATTACGATTATCATCATCATCATTATCTTCATTATGATTAGCAGCATCCTCATCAGCACTATCTTCATTATTA
>NW_026298386.1:0-367 GCF_001194135.2 Octopus bimaculoides
AAAGCAACAAAAATGTATTAGGTTATAGCAGTACGTACGTTTCGTACAAATGTCATTTATTTATATAGTGAGAACACCACATAAGATGTGCAATGAAAATGTACTCCTCAGCTGCATAATGGAAGTTCATTTCAGAAAGTCATTTTGTAAATGTCATCTCCTACTCTTGTATTTGCACACATTTGCACAAAAGACGAAGACAGGCGAGGGAGCAACAAACAGGTGTATTAGTTTAACGCTCAGAAAGAATGGAAAAGTCTTTGGACGCTTCGAACCTACGCTCTTCCACAGAAAGGATTAAGAGGGGGAAAAACGGAGAACGATAAAAACAGAGGGTTCAACATGATATATATATATATATATATAT
>NW_026298387.1:0-370 GCF_001194135.2 Octopus bimaculoides
ATATATATAGGTGTATGTGTGTTTGTGTACGTGTCTTTGCGTGAGTGTGTGTGTGCGTGCACGTGAGTTTGTATGCATTAATACGATACTAAAATTCATACTGACAGGAATCGCATATATTCCTGGTAGAAACACACACATCTCAGTGCACACAAAAAGAACGCATTTATTTATAATAACGTGTATGTTGGATACATGTATAATATCCGATACTCATACATAACATATAACGAATAAATATATACACATTGTGTGTGTGTATGTGTGTCTGTACATTATATTATATATGCATGTATACATCGTATATAGTGTTTAAGTTTCAAATATGAGAAGTTTATGCAACATGGACACCTATATACACACACACACA
>NW_026298388.1:0-458 GCF_001194135.2 Octopus bimaculoides
GCTGCAACGAATTTAATGGCTAAATTTCCGTTTTAACAGTGTTTAACATTTACTTAGACTAATCTAGCAATGGCAATCAGACACGCTGCCTGAGTGATTAGGGAGTTTACTCCGATGCTTGTGACTAAATTCTTTAATCGTTTTATTTGTTTATAAACAGGGTCTGATATCTGATAGCTGTGTTTATCACTGTGCCAGTTCGTTAAATAAAAATGATTACTTGGAAAGAAAGCAATTGTACTTTACCAAGTTTCCCCAGACAAGTATAAATGGATATCAGGAGTTTTGTGTTTCTAACACCGGCTATTATTCATCGTGGTGCTGGAGTGTTTGCGGAGATGCGCATGCGTTTGTATGCGTATCTGTGCGTGCGTGTGTGCATATGTGTGCGTGTATGGATGTGTGTGCGTGTGTGTATGTTTATCGTTGTAAATAGGTCTAATTATGTATGTATGTAT
>NW_026298389.1:0-318 GCF_001194135.2 Octopus bimaculoides
ATATATATATGTATATATGTATATATGTATATATATATATGTATATTTATGTATATATATATGTATGTATGTTTGTATATGTATGTATATATGTATGTATATATGTATATATATGTATGTATATATATGTATGTATATATGTATATATATGTATGTATATATGTATATATATGTATGTATGCAAATGCAAAATATAAGTTAGTCCTAGAGCGCACAATGTTCCTGAAGGTCGGCAGTGGTCTTCCTCGGTCACGAGTGGACTGTCATCATGTGTATATATCATCATCATCATCATCATCGTTTAACGTCCGCTTTCCA
>NW_026298390.1:0-603 GCF_001194135.2 Octopus bimaculoides
TAATTAAAAAGATGGTCAAAGAGGGAGTAAAAGAGAGAGTCTGACTTCTGGCACAAAGACAAGAAATTTTATGATTGTAGTCAGCCAAAAATGTTAATTCCAAATGATTGTTTCCTTATCTTCATTTCTACTCATGCAGAACGTAAATGTACATGCATATACCTGCACATGATTTTGTGTGTGTTGTAGGATATTAATTTTGAATGCAATTATCAAACTGATATCTGATCACATGGTATTGGAATTATTTTCTCATCCCCTTCCAAGCAGAATATAATGAAAAGTTGTCCTTGGCAGTATTTCAATTTTCCAATCTAGTGGATAAAACTTATCGGGTACAGCCTAAAGACCATCCTCCACCTCTCTCTCTCTCTCTCTCTCTCTCTCTCTCTCATATATATATATATATATATATATGCATACACATATATATATTATCATCATCATTATCATTCAACGTCCGTTGTCCATGCTGGCATGGGTTGGCTGGTTTGACCAGGGTTGGCTGGTTTGACCAGGGTTGGCTGGTTTGACCAGGGTTGGTAAGCTAGAAGCTGCACCAGGATCCAGTCTGATTTGGCATGGTTTTCTACAGCTGGATGC
>NW_026298391.1:0-343 GCF_001194135.2 Octopus bimaculoides
TATATATATATGCGTGCTTCTATGTATGGGTGTATGAGTGTATATATTCATATGTGTGTGTGTGTGTGTGTGCGCGCGCGTCCGTGTGTATGCTCGTATGTATGGGCTTATTGAGGGATGTGCAACTGGGACATACTAATTCTTCTCCTTATACATACCACACAGATAAAAAAATAAATACATCTAGTCCATCAGATATATAGTAACTCATGTATAAAATATAAAGTAATTTATCATCTTATCATATATAATTAATGTATTTATCCAGAAACTATCTACTTTCTTGTCTGCCTACTCATCTTCGGAAATATATATACACATATATTCAGTTCATATATGTATG
>NW_026298392.1:0-291 GCF_001194135.2 Octopus bimaculoides
ATGTATGTATGTATGTATCTATCTATCTATCTGTCTGTCTGTCTATCTATAACACAAAACACGGCTGAGTTTGAAATACTTATTAAAGTTTATGACTAAGAGAGTAAGCCTGTGTTCAAGTGTTAATGTTTCATTGTGTGTGTGTGTGTGTCTGTGTGTGTGTGCTTGCACGCGCGTGTGTGTAAAAAATCGGATACTGAGCACTATAATGACAACCGTTTACTGTTGGCTCTCTGTTGTTATACATACAATAATAATAATAATAATAATAATAATAATAATAATAATAAT
>NW_026298393.1:0-958 GCF_001194135.2 Octopus bimaculoides
ATCTGTTTTTTAAGCTTAAAACTTGAAAAATTGTTACCCAGAGTTTCAAGTAACCAATTGTCAGATAGTCCAGAGAAAGTTTACGTGGAAATCTGTATAACAGCTTAAGTCTTTTCAACTTCAATGAAATATCATTTTAATCTGGTATTCGAGGACTACATTCTCCATCTTGTTTTACACCTGTGTACTCGAATTCCAAAGGTATATAAAATATATCTGCATATATGTATAAATATATGTACATTATACACACACAGATAGATGGATATAAGTACATGTAAATATATATACTTTATATATTAAATGCCGCTATTTTTGTTTTGTCTCTCTCTATTAAAAGTTTTCGTGTGTGTGTGTGTGTGTGTGTGTGAGTGAGTGTAGATGTATATGTCAGTATATGTGTGTATACTGGTATGTGTGCGCTCGTATATGTGTTCGTGTTATTATTTGTTGTTGGTTTTTAATATTCATAATACTACAACGCAATTTTCGGCATAGGGCCAATAATTTTTGTCGATTATATCGACATAATTACTTGACTAGTACATAGTTTTATTGACCCAGAAGAAATGAAAGGCAAAGTTGACCTCAATGAAATATAAAGACACACAACAAATAATACAAGGCAATTTACACGACGCTCTAACGATTTTGTCAATGTATCGCCCTTATTTCATATTCACGATAATAAGGAAATGTTGGAGTCTGTGGCACAAGATAACAAATGTCTTGGGTAGTGATACAATTCATGGAATTAACCCACCGCACCAGACGCTAGATCCACAAACACTAACATTACCACTGACGGCATCAAGGCTCAAATATCGGAAGAGATGCTATTCTCATTCTCTAGTTTGATAGAGTTTCAGCGCCAGTACCTTCGGGATTGAAAAGCAAGAAAATATCAACGAAACAAGATATATATATATATATATATATATATATATATATATATATA
>NW_026298393.1:1918-2590 GCF_001194135.2 Octopus bimaculoides
CACACACACACACACACACACACACACACACACACACACACACACACACACACACACACACACGCGCATGTGTTTGTGTATAGATATATTTATGTTCATTTGAACAAAATAGTTTAATTTCTGTATGTTAATATATTAATTATCAAGAATTATCTTTTGTAAGAAATCCTGACATGACGTTGGAATATGGCAAATCATTACTTGACAGATCACATACGGCGCTGCATTTTTTCTTTCCTAGTATATGACATATTGGTTACATACAATGTATTATTCAATATAATAATATATTACATGATGTTTTTAATTTTAAAATGTTACATACAATATTATATCTATCTATCTATCTATCTATCTATCTATCTATCTATCTATCTATCTATCTATCTATCTGTCTATCTGTCTATCTATCTATCTATCTATCTATCTATCTATCTATCTATCTATCTATCTATCTATAACAATGAGAATATTGACCAAGGTTACCGTGGTCTTTTCCGTAGGCTTTTCCTTCCACGGCTAAACCTAAACTGTCCTCCCCTCTTTTTACACGAGAACATTACTGTGTGATACACGATCCCTATTGATCGGCCTTTCCTTTTCTTTTTTTTCGATCCCTTTTGATCGAACTGCCCCTTTTTCCCTTCCTACGATCCCTTTTGATCGACACCA
>NW_026298394.1:0-391 GCF_001194135.2 Octopus bimaculoides
CATGGCCACAGTCAAGTGACTGAAACAAGTAAAAGAGTAAAAGAGTAAAAGAGACATAATATAATGTCTACAAGCTGGTGAATACCACCTCTTGATCCCTTCCATTTTTTTACTGCCGTATAAATTAAGGGTAAAACAATTGTTTTCCCTCACCCATTTATTACATTCAGTAGTGTAATTGCCATGCAATGAAAAACATTTGTGCAATGATAATTTGGTATTCTACCACTAGTATATTGGATAGATGTTATCCCTTAGTTGGTTGGATTCACAACCTCTAACTCTCTTGGAATTATATATATATATGGCTGTGTGGTAAGTAGCTTGTTTACCAACCACACGGTCCCGGGTTCAGTCCCACTGCGTGGCACCTTAGGCAAGTGTCTTCTAC
>NW_026298395.1:0-244 GCF_001194135.2 Octopus bimaculoides
ATATATAGGCATTTTTATGTGCATATATATGTGCGTGTATATGTATATACACACACACACACACACATATATATTCTGCAGGGTGGTTGGTGTTAGGAAGACCATCCAGCTGTAAAGACCATGCCAAAACAAACACAGAAGTATGGTGCAGGCTTCTGCCTGGCCAGCTCCTGTCAAACCATCCAACTCATGCCAGCATCTTAAGCACTGAAGGATGACGTTAAATGATGAAAAAAGAAAAAAA
>NW_026298396.1:0-322 GCF_001194135.2 Octopus bimaculoides
TGTGTGTGTGTGTGTGTGTGTGTGTGTGTGTGTGTGTGTGTGAATGATTGAGAAAAATGCGGCAGTGGTAGATACGTAAATAAAATTTGATGGAAAGCTATAATGATTGGAAAAGAAGTTATTAGGCAGAATAATTGTTAAAATGTGATACGCTATACCGAGAACTAATACTTTAGGGATGTGGGCGAGCGCATGTTTACTTCTACCAATATATTAATGCGCTCACACGTACATACACACACGCACACACACATTTATATACATGCATGTGTATGTGTGAATCAATATGCGTGTCTATATAAGTTTGCATATATATGTATGT
>NW_026298397.1:0-371 GCF_001194135.2 Octopus bimaculoides
ATATATATGCGTGTATGTATGTATGTATGTATGTATGTATGTATGTGTTTCCTTTACAATCTTGCAGCCAAGCAGGTGGCCAATAAAAATGAACTTCAAATCACTAATCAGGAAGAGAAAGCACATGCATATGAATGTATGCGCATGCATTAAACATTTATGCATATACACTTACATGCAGATACACATACATTCATATGTACATATGCACACATGTGCATGCACAGATATATACGCATACACACACACATATCTACATACCTATGCATGCATGTACACCATGCACATACATACAAACATTTATATGTACATACATACACACACATACATATGAACACACACATACACAGATATATATATATATATATATA
>NW_026298398.1:0-373 GCF_001194135.2 Octopus bimaculoides
GCAAAACATCCAGACAGTTAGGTGATACAAGAAAGGGACAACAAAACATAGATAGACGATACAAGGAAACAAGGATGGGTCATTCGGAGTTTTTTTTAATCAGTCGAGTTCCAGATTATCTTTGCAATTTCGGCTGGTTATACTCGATATTGCTCCTATCTGGCCAACCTCAAGGAAAAACTAAGCTAAAAGTATTAGATTCCTTGGAAGAAAGCAGCGAATGTATGCAAAAACAAGGACGGAAAAAAAACGAACAATGTTACACAAATACAATAAAAATAATAACAGGACATAACAACAAGTGTCTTTCAACTAAGGGCGAATTAAATTAAGCTGGCGTGTGTGTAAATAAAGCCTTACGGCAGGATATGTG
>NW_026298399.1:0-1115 GCF_001194135.2 Octopus bimaculoides
TCCCCCTCTCCCTCCCCCCTCTCTCTCTCTCATGCCCCTTTCTCGTCATATTCTTTATGGTAATTTGCTCCTTTCCCTTATTCCACCTTCTCCTCCCTTCATTATCTTTTCTCCTCTTTCTTCCCTTACTAACATTACGCTCCTTTTCAAGATTTCTGACTCCCGCTCTCTCTATTTCTCTCTCCCTCTGTCTCTCTGTCTCTCTCTCTCTTTCTTTTTCTTTCTTTATTTCACAATCTGCCTCTCTCTCTACCTCTCTGCCTCTCTCGTCTCTCCCTATCTCCCTTTCTTTCTCTACCTTCTTTCTTCTTTTTGCTGTAAACCTCCCGCTGATATTTCCTTCTTCTATACACGTCTCATTCTCCTTCACTTAATTCAACTACATTTCTCTGCTTCTCACTTGCTCGAGCCCTCTCCCTCATTTAGATCTGCCCTTTTAATCTCAGAATACACCCCCGATCTTCTCATCTCACATTTTCACCAGCGAAGGAGCACCTACCTCGTCGCAAAACCTACAAATAGTTTACAAAATCACTCTAAAATCACGCCCGCTGCTGTCTCGTACGTAAAACAAAAGAAAACACAATATAATGCAGTGCTAGGTACATACATTATGGATGATGGTCATGGCAGGAATACTTTTGTACTCAAGCTGTTAGACCGTATTCAACCAGGTGGGACACAGCAACTTAACATAACACATTATCATCACCACCATCACCACCATCTCCATAACCACCACCACCACAATCATCATCATCATCTACAATATCATCAACAACACTGTCCCCTTCAGTCCCACCCACTGTACGCAAAAAACAACAACAACAAAAATGACATTATAAAAAAAATGAAAAGAAGGTGGGGCTAATCTAAATTTGAAGGAGTGTTTAGTTTAAATTGATTGACAAGTAAGATTTCCTGATGTCGCCGCTATTTTCTCAAATACGTTTTATATAAATGTATTTCTATTCTAAATAATACGCATATTTTATATATAACAGTAAAACAAACAAAAAATTATAGGCGCAGGCGCGGCTGTGGTGAGAAGCTTGCTTCCCAACCACATGGTTCCGGGCTCTATCGCACAGCGTGTCACCTTGGGCAAGTGTCCT
>NW_026298400.1:0-223 GCF_001194135.2 Octopus bimaculoides
TGGCTTGCCGGGTCTTCTCACGCACAGCACATTTCCAAAGGTCTATATATCTATATCAATATGTCTATCTACCTACCTATTTACATATTTTCTATTTGTCTACTTACCTACCTACCTACCTATCTATCAATCTGTCTGTCTATGTATCCATCCACTCATCTATCTATCTATCCATCTATCCATCCATCTATCTATCTACCTATCTATCTATCTATCTATCTAT
>NW_026298401.1:0-277 GCF_001194135.2 Octopus bimaculoides
TTTTGCCAAATAAACACACACTATATATTCGTTCTTCACTTGTTTATTACGGTTCTTATTCTAACTCATGTCCATTGTCCGGAAATCCTTCGTCACACATATGTGACCTCTTATTCAGTTAGAATAAGAACAGAAATGTATAAGTGAAGAACGAATACATATTGCATGTGTTTATTTGGCAAGAAAAAAATAAGTATCCCAAAATACAACAATACATACATACATACAACGAAATAAAGGAGGGAGGGGCCTAACATCAATTCAGACTGCCTTTGAA
>NW_026298402.1:0-234 GCF_001194135.2 Octopus bimaculoides
ATATATATATATATATATATATATATATATGTATATATATTAATCTATCTATCGCTCTACCTATCTATCCACCAATCTATCTATAATTATCTCCATTATCGCTTTCATATATACAAAATACAAGCTCACACATATATATGAGAGGCGAGTGTGTATATGTGCATCAGCGTGCCTATGTACGTGAGTATGTGATTGTGTGTTTGACTGTGTGTATATACACACACACACACACAC
>NW_026298403.1:0-289 GCF_001194135.2 Octopus bimaculoides
TGCATATATATACATATACGTATATACATACATATATGCGTATATACATATAACATATATATACATTTATATATATTTATTATATATCTACCTGTATATATATGTATATATGTATATACATACATAGATATATACATACGTACATACAAACATACATATAAATGTAAACACACATAATGAAAAACATCGCTATGTTACACGCACACTTACACACACATACTCATAAATGAATGTGTGTGTACATACGTACACACACACACATATACACACACACACATACACACACACA
>NW_026298404.1:0-441 GCF_001194135.2 Octopus bimaculoides
AACTTTCAGATGTATATTATAAAAACAAGAGCATTTAGGTATCTTACGAATAGCTTCACAAGGAAGTTTGAGAAGTTGATCTTCACAAAACAAGAAATGACAAGGCTAATCAGGAAATCACAGCTCTGAGCTATTCATAAAAGGTACTATATATATATATATATATACATACATATACATATATATTATTTTGCCGGCCTCAGTCAAATGATGCTGACTGGTGAATCAGTTTTTCGGAGTTGCATGTAGGATGCAAAATGAAATAGTAATAATAATCCTTGGATGGAAGTTATAAACATTTAATGTATCGCTACATGCGTTTCAACAAACCGCATGTCTCTAAAGATCACACTCTGTATTCGCGGGATGATTACAGTGCAGGTTATCCTGTTTTCTGTTAAAGTCTGTCATACCGGCCATGACGAAGGGAAATAGCCCTGA
>NW_026298405.1:0-349 GCF_001194135.2 Octopus bimaculoides
AGAGATGAGTTCTACTCACGTGTCAAGTTTCATCAAAATCAGTAAAACGATGTAAGAGGAGTTAGCTAACAACTCCACAAACACACCTACAGACAGAATTTCCCACATATGCAGTAGATATATACATACACACACACACATACACATATATGTATATGCACGCATGCATACACACACACACACACATATGAATATATATGTATGAATGTATATGTGTATAAATATATGTACATATATGATTTATATATGTATATACGCACATATAAATATATATATGTAGGCACACACATACATAGATATGTATGTATCTACATATAACTATATATATATATATATATATATATATATA
>NW_026298406.1:0-219 GCF_001194135.2 Octopus bimaculoides
TATATTAGTAAAAGAAGATGATGACTGGTAAAGGAACGAATAGCTGGTCTATTCGGTATACGATCGGGAAGAATGGAAAAGTCTTTGATGTTCCGAGCCTACGCTCTTCGAGAAAAATGATGAAGAGGGTAAAAATGAGAAAGAAAAATGTTTAGGGATTAACGGATATTCTCATACATACATACATACATACATACATAAATACATACATACATACAT
>NW_026298407.1:0-429 GCF_001194135.2 Octopus bimaculoides
TCACCACCGTAGTCCATACACATCATAGTGCAATCCGGTGATGACCCCCTTCGCAATGTAACAATTACAAACAAACATCAGGACATGCAAAAAGAATTATTTTTTATCTTATGACAGGCTTATATAGTCAAGAGGGAAAAACTAGTCCACGTCATGAATAATTAAATAAAAACAGGAATTCAAATTAGCTGTAGTAACTAATGTAAACCTTCAGGTTTCAAATCAACCCTAACGCAGACAAATAATCTTATTTATATTTTCTATTTTTATTTTTATTTCTATATACCTTCAAGAAAGTGGAGGAAAACCTATGATTGCAAAAGGGGATCACTTCAGTGAATTTATTAAAAGCTTTCAGCCCAAACAACCTCGGTGTAGCGAGGGATTCCCTAATACACAATAGACATTTGCTAATATTTGCTTTAAAAT
>NW_026298409.1:0-347 GCF_001194135.2 Octopus bimaculoides
ACCAAACCGTGCCCCAGAATGGCCGCTGGGATATGTCTGAAAGACGTAACACAGAAAGGAAACAAATATTCAAAACATTCCATAGTGTATTACAAGTGTGTTTGTTTGTGTGTGTGCTTGTATATGTGTGCGTGCGTGTATGTGTTTATTATATTGTGCAGACTTGTTGAAAGAGATTGTAAGGCAAATTCGAAGTCCTAATCAACTCCAAATCAATTCATTTTATTCTACTAACTGCATAGAATCCCACCCTTAGTAAATAATGGTTTGTTATATGTTACCAGTCGATCAATAACAGTACATTATTTATATATATATATACATTCACCAAACACACACATACGTAT
>NW_026298410.1:0-496 GCF_001194135.2 Octopus bimaculoides
ATATATATATATATATATATATATATATATATACATACATAGCAAAGCTAGCGGTTGGAATAACCGTCTAAGTGATAAGAATGTCCGTTATTACTACCGGTATAAATTACCTGTTAACCATGGGCATAGGCATACAAGCACACTATGCTCATAGGATACAGGTAATAACACAATAAACAAGAGTTTATCAGGAATCAAATTTGAAAAAAGCAAATTTGAAATAAGTTTTCTCCATTTTCTGCTTATATATATCTATATATATATACATACATGCACTCATGCATACACTCTTTCGAAAGAAACTCATAAACATACATAGATACATGCTCACACACACACACACACACACACACACACACACCTTTCGTCGAAATTTCTGCACCGTAATGAAGTTATTGGCACCGTCACCATCATCATCATCACTACCACAACCGTATCAACATCTCCAACGACACATTATCCTCGTCATCGCTTCCTCCACCCACTCACCATCGCC
>NW_026298411.1:0-304 GCF_001194135.2 Octopus bimaculoides
AATTCTGAGATCGATTTAATCGACAAGTCCTCTCCCGAAAAATGTCAGGCCTTGTGCCTATAATAGAAAAGATTATGATTAGTATTATTGAGTGAGTGAGAGAGCAGTGCATGCCATTAAAGTGACACTGGAGTAAAGTATACGAAGTCCAGTATACCCATCATGACTACCCGTCTGATAAGGGTACACCAGGCACATGCATCACAACTATATGTGTGTGACATGGTGATCTCATATCAAGATAAACAGCGCATGCCTTGCAGGTGGGGCCCAGTTAGAATTTTCTTCGGGTCGAGTAGCCCAT
>NW_026298412.1:0-649 GCF_001194135.2 Octopus bimaculoides
GTGTGTGTGTGTGTGTGTGTTCGTAAAGTTAATGATATGAGCTGACAGACAAACATGATTATAAAATAGTCTATCTAACAATCTTTCTAGCTGCGTGTCTTTACGTATATGCATACACATATGCATTTTAGGTGAGTGTCTGTAAGTGTTTATATGTATGTGTGTGTATAATTATACATATTTATGTATTTGTATAGGTATATAATCAATCATATATGTTTAAACATATTGTATATGAGCATATTGTATGCGTGTGTGTCTATATACATATATATGTGTGTGTTGTCTATGTGCATATATATTTATGTGTGTATATAATTATATTTATATATCTGTATAGGTATAGAAATCAATCATATATATTTAAACATATATAAGCATATTATATGCGTGTGTGTCTATATACATATATATGTATAGGCTTATTTACGTGTATGTATATTTATATGCGTGCATATAATTATATATATTATATAGTCGTATAGATATATACAGTATATATGTTTAAATATAATATATATTAGTATATTATGAGTGTGTAGTGAGTGTGTGTGTGTTTGTAAAGATTAATGTACATAATTATGCGTGTAAATATATATGTAAATACAGGTATAGATGAATACACGCACACACACACATATATATATAT
>NW_026298413.1:0-181 GCF_001194135.2 Octopus bimaculoides
CACATACATAAACCCAGACGCTGATAATCATACACACACACACACCTCTTCAGACATTAACACAGAATTGCATATTCCTGGGGAATGCGACTGAGTGTATGTAATGCGTCAAGGAGATTGAGAGAAAAAAGGAAAGCATGGAAAGACATTAAATGTTTAGAATTATATTATCAATAAAAGA
>NW_026298413.1:240-359 GCF_001194135.2 Octopus bimaculoides
ATTTTGAAAAGATCCAACTTCTAATTCATCTATTGCATTTTTATACAACTGTCTGTAACAAAAAAGTGAATCGTGAACAAACGTATACAGGTTCGTAATGTATATAAAAATATAATGCA
>NW_026298414.1:0-216 GCF_001194135.2 Octopus bimaculoides
TGTATGTATGTATGTATGTATGTATGTATGAATGTATGTATGAATGCATGCATGCATAAGTATGTACATATGTATATGTATATATGTATAAATGCATCTATCTATCTATCTATCTATCTATACATAGATATATATGTATGTATACGTATATATAAATGATTACATATATATATATACATATGTATACATGTATATATATGTATATATATATATATA
>NW_026298415.1:0-927 GCF_001194135.2 Octopus bimaculoides
AGTAAAACTTCAAAAAGTTAACGAGTGCTTGGCCGAAGACGAACGTGTCTGTCTTCAATCCTATTAGCCTTGTCTACAAGACAATCTTTTTTGACAAAGCCACCCGACAGATGAAAACTGCCTGTTCTTTCTGGCCAAAAGAAAGATGGACTTAAATGATGGTCGAGTGATAATATATGATAGTGGCGATGTATGCGTTCGCCAATTTTGCCCGACGTTTCAGGATATCTTTCTGTTGGAGTACTTCTAATCGAGATTGGTGTCAGCGCATCACCTAGTTCCAGTTATTTACCACTGGGAAGTCTGAACCAAAATAGACCCCTATCAATTTATCAGGCCGGCCGTCCACCGCTTTACTACGCTATTGGACGTCATAGACCAGCCCCACTACGTGCTGATCTACGGAATTTTTGGTTGGTCTTTGCTCTTGACACCGCCTCATAATTCCATAGAGCTGTGCCGATTATCTCAATAAGCTTACTGTTAGATACTATGACAGTGGCATCATTCGCGTAGCGCCGACACAATTCTTTCATATCTTAGTTCGCACCGGATGCCTCTCACTGTCTCTAGTTTCTGCAGTAGTGGCTCAAAAGTCACTGCATACAGAAGAGACGAGACAGAGTGTATGATACTGATCGGTTCTCATATGTGGCTATTCACTCTAATCAACGAGTAGATGTCGCTGTACATTGTGTTATACACTGCTGCAACTCAGCCGCGGAAGTCGAGAAGAAAACCGGCTGCGGTGTCAACGTCCACCTTATCGAATGCTTCTGATTTATCTGCGTTTATCAGAGTCCTAGTCTTGCCAGGTTGCCTACCTACCACCTCTATGCGGTATCGGATATAAAAGCAAAGTTCATTGAACAGATCATCCAAACCAGGTGATTTCCTTTCGTGCAACGAACAATTACTTCCCGCATT
>NW_026298415.1:976-2613 GCF_001194135.2 Octopus bimaculoides
AGAGTTGTGGCAGACTGTCGAAGGAGGCATTGAAATCCAACCAGCGTTCTGGCCCACCATTCGTTCCAGTCAGCTGATCGAAATGTTGCCGAAAAACCTTACACATCTGCTTGGTGTTGATTAACAAGTGCCTATTATAGTCTATCAAAGACCGAATTGTAACTTTGCGGCCACATTGCACCTCTACCACTCGGACCCGTCGAACAACTTTAAAAATTGGCTGAAGGTCAATCTGGCCAGGAACACGTTAATTACAATGCCATTCCTAAGCGCCTGTTCTAAGATTATAAGCCTCCTTCTATTTAGTTTTCTTTATTGTTGCTGTCATACTGAACTCTATCGATTCTATTCTAATTGTTCTTTTCCAATTAACGAATCCAGTCTCCGTTAGCTTGGAGTGTTGAAATCGATGCGTTGCGCTACCAGTAATCCAATCTCTGCCAACGAAGACTACTTGATCGTAGAAATCACAAATTTTTAAATGTGGATAAAATGTGGATAACCTATGCTATCCTCATCTGCTAGTCTACAGAATATTCTGTCTCGATACGATCTGGATGGACAAAAGCAATATGTCTATGTCCACGTTAGCAGATTAAGGAAATTCAGTGGATACCTGTAGACAGTTGGAAACATTTGAGCAAGTCAGCGACGCTTTTACCTATCAGTCCCCACCCACGCACAATCCATACATGCATTAAATATGATATTCTTGTCACTCACAACACTACAAAGTGGAACTTTCTGAGGTAAACTTCCTGACACCTGCAGAAATTCGGCTGTTCCGACCCTGTCGGAATACATGCTGCTATTAGTCTTAAGGGAACCTCTTTGCTACAGTTCTCATCCAAGAACACCAACTCACCGTTTGGTTGCAAGAAGAAGGCCCGTATTGTGAGATCCTGACCCTCCTGAACCAGCCCTTTCTTCCTATTCCGGATGACATGGAAATTAATACATTTAGTACGCCTCAAAATAGTGTATGAAGGTATGTAAATCAGAAACTCTGGACTCTCTGATTGCCACCACATCTATATTTAGTGTCTTGTTTCCAAGGGACCCAAAACCACGTGATTTTACGCTGCCTATTCTGAATAAGGCTATATTCGACAGAAGTGGAAGACGAGAAAGGACCACCAACCTAATTCCCTTAGAGGGGCATCTGTTGTGGCTGTTTCCACAAGCAGTTCCACAAAGTTCTTTTTATTGATATACCACCCAAAGTTTCTTATTCCGTCACGATATTTGCTTTTTGTTTTGTTTTTTATAGCATTATGTTTTGAGATGTTTGGGTAATTTTTGTGTGTTGGTTTGCTATTTGTAGATGTGATGAAATCATTCTGAGTAATGTCTCGGTGTTGACGTATATGTTTCATTAATTCTATGTTGTTTGTATTTAAAGCAGCATAATTTGCTTCTTAGCAGTTGTCCTTGGTTTTGGTGTATAATGAGTTTCGCTGTATTTGTGATGATGGTTGTGGTGATTGTGATGGTGATGTTGTTAGTATTGGAGTTGTTGTTGGAGATGGGTTTTCTTCCGTCCGCTGGCCCCACCCAGCTTTTTCTGTTGGCATGATTTTTCTCTTTCCTGTTTTTCTTTTTATTGTTTGTTACTTTTTGCCATTTATCTTTTTTTT
>NW_026298415.1:2623-3052 GCF_001194135.2 Octopus bimaculoides
TTTTTTTTCCTCCATCGCCCTTCGCCACATGACGTCTGAATAGTTCTAAGAGGGAGAGGCACTGTCACAAAGAGGACCGCTACTAACTAGCAGATGTTTACCTCTGAGGGCACACCGACAATCTTTATCCTTACTACCCTACGGCCAAAGTAGATTGGTATGAATACCAGTTCGTCCTTCCTTGGTGTCGTTGTGGAGTGCTTCCTTGCTTCATTCGGTAATATCACCCCTTCCCTGTTCTATTTTCCTCCTCAGCGACATACGTTTTGGTGGCCCAGGTCAGTCTGAGATACTTTTCTATTTGCTGTTCTGATGCATTTTCGGATTTTTATTCCTATTGTTCTGTAGGAATTTTTCAAATTAGTTTCCTGCAGTATAGATTCTGGGGATCTAGTTCAAAACGGGGGCACCAGTATTTTCTTAACGAAA
>NW_026298415.1:4330-4627 GCF_001194135.2 Octopus bimaculoides
ATAATACTGGTTGGCTTTATAACAAAATGGTGCTACAAAAACGAATGTCACTTTCTTCAAAGCAAAAACAATATCAGTAACAGCTTACGAGCTCCAAAACAATGTCTTGCTCTTGCATTCAAATTTTGGCGCGAGGTCAGCAATTTTAGGGGTTAAGGTATTTTATTTTATTTTATCCGCACAAAAGGATGTATGGCAAAGTTGACTTCGGCAGAATTTGAGCTCTAACGATTCTGTAAGTTTACTCTCTTAATAATAATAATGATAATAATAATAATAATGATAATAATAATAATA
>NW_026298415.1:4637-4755 GCF_001194135.2 Octopus bimaculoides
TAATAATAATAATAATAATAATAATAATAATAATAATAATTTTTTCCTTCTTGGCCACCAGGACCAACTACAAAACATAGAGGACGATACACAGACGAGGGACAGTGAGGTTAAACGT
>NW_026298415.1:5032-5156 GCF_001194135.2 Octopus bimaculoides
ACTTCCCTCTCCGGTCTCACTTTCCTTTTCAGGTGGAACCTGAAAAAGTTAATAAGGCCTTGGCCAAAGAGGAAGATACTCGTCTTCAACCTTTTCAATCACGTCCACTACACAACCTCTTTTG
>NW_026298415.1:5449-6312 GCF_001194135.2 Octopus bimaculoides
TAGCCTTTCCTTCCTGGGCAAAGGAAGAAGGCGGGGCATTCTTCACGATGGACTCGGACGATAGCCGGATCCGTCCTACACCTGACAAAGTTCCACAAGTCAGCAATGTGCGGACACTGTACGAAAGCGTGCAGAACGGTTTCACCGCTCCACGTGCATCTCAGACAAGCCCGACTGACTGCACACCTGTGCCTGTAGAGCTTATCTCGAACCAGCAGTACCCCTCGGTAGCATTGCCAGGCCAGGGATTTCTGGAAGTTAACTATAGTTCCATAATAATAATAGATTCAAACTTTGGCATCAGGGCAGTAATTTTAGTAGGAGAAGGTTAGTCGATTTTATACACTCGGTACTTGTCCAGCATTGTATTTTATCGACTACAAAGGACGAAGGGCAAAACCAACTTCGATGAGCCTTAAACTCAGGACGCATAGAGAGGGGTGGGGGATGTTGTTAGGCATTTTCTGCGATGCGCTAACGATTCTGCAATTTCGCTGCCTCAACAACAACAGCAGCAGCAAGAAAAACAACGATAATATTAATAATAATAATAATAATAAAATAAAAACTTGAACATAAACATGAGAGCCATGAAAATAAATCAATATGTCTTTTAAGCACCAAAGCTATTTAGGAAAAATATGTTTTACAATAACAATGAGTTGCGCTAAATTAGACAAAAATCGTTATCACGAGAAATAAAAAAGAGATTGAATGAAGTTACGAAGCATGTGTGAATGAGTGAGTGTGACTGTCAATGTATACGCCAGTGTGTGCGTGCGCACGTGTGTTTGAGTGTGTGTGTATGAGCGCGTGTGTGTATACACACACATATATACATACATAGAGAGAGAGAGAGAGAG
>NW_026298415.1:6443-6768 GCF_001194135.2 Octopus bimaculoides
ATAGATAGATAGATAGATAGATAGATAGAGTATACTGAACGCTAAAAACTATTTTGACAATTCTAGTTTTTAATGCGCCTTGACGAATTAGAATAATAACATAAACTATAAAAAAAAGTCACTTTTACAGAGGGAATTATCCATAGCAACATTATCATCATCAACATCGTCATCATTGTCATCATCATAATGATAATAATAATTGTTTTTCTTTCTACTGGTGGCACAAGGCCTGAAATTTTGTTGGTCGATTACATCGATCCCGATGTTCAACTGGTATTTATTTTATGAACCTCAGAAGGTTAAAAGGCAAGGTCGACTTCAG
>NW_026298415.1:6854-7471 GCF_001194135.2 Octopus bimaculoides
GTATTTATTTTATGAACCTCAGAAGGTTAAAAGGCAAGGTCGACTTCAGCGACAACAATTGTTTCAAATTTTGACACAAAGCCAGCAGTTTCAAAACTGTTGGTTGTGTGAGAGGAGACAAAGTCGATACCATGGAACCCAACACTAAGCTGATACTTCAATTTATTTACTCTGGAGGAAAGAAAGGTTACGTCTATGGAATTATGATGCTTTTCATCCCTCCGATTCGATAAAAATAAATTTTCTTTTGTTTCATAATGTAGAGAAAAATAACAGTAAAACAGTTCCCAGTGGTGGAGAACAACTGAGAGTTAAACCTGGAACCCTAACTGTCAAAGGAAAATACCTTCTCCTCGTTTTAATTTTCGCATCTCATCGGTGCTCAGCCTACGGTACCAGCAGGTTATATTTTGCCTACCATCCGGTAACACTGCCAAACCAAATGACAATTTTGAAATTTGTTCATAATCCCCAACCAGTCATTCTTTCGGAAGAGACTTCTTGGATTTTCAATGTCACTTATACCCATAATAATGTATCGTATTTATTTTATTTTAGCACCAGAGCAAATGATGAAGGACACTACAGAATAAGCACACGCACACAATAGAGGGATT
>NW_026298415.1:7481-8482 GCF_001194135.2 Octopus bimaculoides
ACAACAAGTGGAGAATGAAGAGATGTGCTACTACAAGCTACGTATTGAAAGATAGCAGCTTCCTAGAGCTAATTAGAGAACTCCACAAATTCTGGAATACCTTGAGAACAGAACCAAAAAAATATACTGTCTGCCAGTTGTTATCTGAATTTTCATCCGCATATTCAGAGTTTAACCAGGTTTTACTCTCTGTTTATAGCAACATTTCCTCTCTGGTTATAGCAACCTTTTTAAGTGATAAGGAGTTATGGGTTAGTCATAATTATTCAATCTTTTTCATTCGTGAATACCATACGATCTTTTTGCTATAGCCACTAGAGAGTGGAAAACTGTCAATCTTTCCTTGCCCAAGGAAAATCTTGTGTATAAATCTGTTGCCATATGTGCTCTCATAATTTTAATTATCACGAACGGAGAAGTGAAGTATAAGTTAAGCCAGTTTGATATAGCAATGGTCTTCATGGTATATTTTTAGCGATTAATCATTGGAAGAATAGGCAGCACCATTGATCCTCCCTTCCACTGGTTCTGGTGGAAATGAAAAAGATGTCATCAAACCGGAGTCATGCCCTGAATGCTTGCAACACAGGACACACCTCTAAAGGCATCCAGGCTTGTGCAGTTAATATTGACGACTAAATAAATAGATCATACGCTACGGAAGAATTAGAAATTCGAACACAAGGAGCCAGAACAAATATCAATAAACATCACATAAGACGTTCAAACAATTCAGTCAACTATCACTTGGGTTGGTGGTGTAATTATCGACCACAGAAAGAGGAAAGCCAAAGTTGAATTCAGCGGGTATGAACTTTAAACGCAAGAAGCCGGAACAAATAGCGCAAAACATTTCATTCGACTCTCAAATACTCTTAATTTGTTGCCTGAAGAACAGAGCTATATGCAGTCAGCAATGGTCGTCACTTCTGACTAGATACTGAATTGATACACTGTCAGATCATTGAGACTACGATCGCGCGCGCGCACACACACACGCA
>NW_026298416.1:0-498 GCF_001194135.2 Octopus bimaculoides
ACGCACATTTATCTGTGTCAATATACACACGTACACAGCTAAACAGAAGCACATACGCTGAGTTACATACACACACTCTCACGCTATCTCACACATACAAACATATATATATGCATGTGTGCATATGTGCATATGCATGCTCTTCGAGGCCGAGTTCTTCATTCTTAACATCTCTGATATATGTGTTATCATGGTTCTCTTTGATAACATTCGTCCCAAGTGTATATGTGTATGCATGTAGCTTTTCTTTTATAGTCGGACATATAAGCATCAAATACATTTGTACAACAAAATGTTCTATATGTGTTTGTGTTTGATATTATATATCATATATATGTTTATACTATACGTGTGTGTATAATATTACGGCGGACAGTTTTAGTTTCCGATGTTGAATGAATATATTTAGGTGGATTAAACCTTTCCATTTTAAAAACTTATTGCAAACCTGTTACCTATATGCCTACATACATATATACATACATGCATACATACATA
>NW_026298417.1:0-535 GCF_001194135.2 Octopus bimaculoides
CTCGAAAAGCGGAATAAAGAAAAAAAATTAGTTATGTTGAGATTTACATTCACATTTTCACACACTAATTTCTGTCTTCAAATACGGGTTGTGTTCGAGACTGAGAACAGAAACCATATTTTAAAGAAATAATCTTAATGTAATGTACCAGAAATATCTATATTTGTACTTTTTCATTATCACTTTATACTATTACGTGTCTTTTCATTTTTCTTTCCTGGTTGTCTGAAGTAGTTTTTCATTTCTAGTCTAGAATGTTTAAGTAATCGAATCCCTGAAAATATTTATGATTATCTAGTTTATATATGAAGAGTCAAGTTTATTATATCACAGATATTAACGTAATTTTGTTTTCTCTTTTTCTTACAATTGCTTTCAAGTTCGTACCAAAATACATATTTATTCTTGTAGTTATTTGACTTTAGAATCAAGAATATAAAATTTGACTAAACGCCAGAAAGCAAGAGAAAAGGAATATAAAATTCATGCAGTTCTATATTTAAGAGATGAGGAATTATTTACATTATTTACATTA
>NW_026298418.1:0-226 GCF_001194135.2 Octopus bimaculoides
TTGGTCGGCCTGAGGCTATAGTAGCAGACACTTGCCCAAGGTGCCACGCAATGGGAATGAACACGGAACCATGTGGTTGGCGAACAACCTATTTACCACACAGCCTCTCCTATACACATTTCCAATTTTATTTTAACCACTCAAGTAATTTGGATCTTAAGAAATGAAAACTTTATGTTATTCAAAACGTATGAAAGAAGGACTTACAAAATGTGTGGAGACAAGC
>NW_026298419.1:0-371 GCF_001194135.2 Octopus bimaculoides
CTGCCTATCTCTGTTGCTATGGCATTGACGTAGATTTAGCCACCCCTGTTAATGGGGACAAAACCCAGATTTAAAACAGTGGATGATGATGATGATGATATTAATATAATTTAATGTACACAGTATAAAGATATGAGTTACTAACAGTTTCTTGTTTTGGAGAGGCGATTCTAGGCAGGTTTTTATGATATACCTTGTGTCTCCAAGCAATCCTTGGGCTCTGAGCACATAGTCTGCTCAATTTGCAAATTGAATAGACCAAGTGTTCAGAGCCTAAGACATAAGGAATGTTATAAAAACCTGCCTAGACACATATCTCCAATGCAAGAAACTATCAGTAGCTTATATATTTATACTCATTATCATCATCA
>NW_026298419.1:454-803 GCF_001194135.2 Octopus bimaculoides
TCTGCTTTCCATGCTGGCATGGGTTGGACGGTTTGACTGAGGACTGGTGCAGCCAGATGGCTGCACCAGGCTCAATATTTATATCTCTTGCTGGATGGAGTACATTTTTGTTGATCTTACTTTAATGGAACAGTAAATATAAATATCTGGATGAAGGCAACTAATTGGCAAAGTTATTAAAGCCGTAGCAAATATCCTACAAGATTTGTATCAGATGTCTGCATTCTGAGTTCAAATCCTGCTAAAGTCACCATTGCTTTTCATCTCTCCAGGATCACTAAATGATATTACACTTTGTATATTTTTCCCTTGTTAGAACACATCTGTACCTTTGTGTGTGTGTGTGTGT
>NW_026298420.1:0-611 GCF_001194135.2 Octopus bimaculoides
TATATATATATATATGTAAATATGTATGTATATATGTGTGTGTGTGAGTATATATATATATGTGTATATATATATGTATATACATATATGTATGTATAAAGGATCGTGGGTAAGGTCGAAACAATGCGAAGCAAATGCAAGGTAAATCACAAGAAAACAAATATGTGAATTAATGTAGACTTACTTGCATTAATTTACATATATGTTTTCTTGTGATTTACCTTGCATTTACTTCACAGTGTTTCGGCCTTACCCATAATCCTTTATACAATATACTGTACACAATGCTTCATAGTAATTATTCCAATATAATATAAGTATTTATATATATATGTGTGTGTATAGATATATGTATATGTATATATATATATATATATATATATATATATATATATATATATATATATATATATATATATATATATATATATATATATATATATACGCTGTAATTTTTGTATGATTATATATTGTTAATATAACAATACATAAAAATGGACTAGAGTTGAAGTGCTCAGCATGAGCTAGAATTCACATTATAGTAAGAATGGATACGTAAGAGTGGAAGACCACAGGAACAATACCATATATCCAACGCAAGATTTAATATA
>NW_026298421.1:0-504 GCF_001194135.2 Octopus bimaculoides
TACACATGTGTACATATACATACATATTTATATATACATGTGTGTGGGCATTTGAAGTTGTATATGATACTATCTACATGGCTTGACATCGCGGGATAGTTTAAAATCTGTGTCACTGTGATAGAAGATGCTTCGTGCATTTCCAATATTCTGTGAAAACATATCTGACGAAGCGGAGATATTACTTTGCTTGGAAATAGGCATGGTTTGGCGACTGGATGGGCATCCGGCTGTACAAAATCTGTCTCAGTGTGACTCATACAAGTTTAGAAATCTAGACTTTGAAACGATGACTATGTAACTAGGAACACATAAATAAAACGTGCATACATATACACACATAAATAACATATACACACACATACATAAATACATACATACATATACGTACATACGTGTATATATATATATATATATATATATATATACACTTATATGTATACGTACAAACATGCATGCATATATATATACATATGTATATATATGTATATATACAAATACATA
>NW_026298421.1:864-2006 GCF_001194135.2 Octopus bimaculoides
TACCGCCTGACTGGCTCCTGTAGGATTTTCGAGCGAGATCGTTGCCAGTGCCCCTGGACTGGCTTGTGCGGGTGGCACATAAAAGACACCATTTCGAGCGTGGCCGTTTTCGTGCGGGTGACACGTAAAAGCACCCACTACACTCTCTGAGTGGTTGGCGTTAGGAAGGGCATCCAGCTGTAGAAACTCTGCCAAATCAGACTGGAGCCTAGTGTTGCCATCCGGTTTCACCAGTCCTCAGTCAAATCGTCCAACCCATGCTAGCATGGAAAGCGGACGTTAAACGATGATGATGATGATGATGATATACAAATACATATGCATAGATATGTATATATACAAATATATATACGTATGTATATATAGTGAGAGAGAGATAGATAGATAAACAGACAGATAGATGTCTGTGTGTATATATATATATATATATATATATATGAAGTATATTGAGGTGTGGTAATATGAATATATATCACATAGTCCTCCATATATTTAGTGTAAAAATTACGAAGCAATTCATAAGACATAAACTGCTTCTGTCGTAAGGCATTTAAGATTTCAAGGGCTTTGATTAGTGGAAAAACACTCATTACTTTTTTACGTTCTGGCGTTTTCCAGCTTTACTCAAACACAGTTTCGTTCGAACACTCACACACATAAAAAAACATGCATACACTACGTTCATACAAACGTACTCACAGTAAACATACACCACTGCGCGCACGCTCACACAAAAATATTGAAGTTTATATTGATATAATGTATATACATTGATACATCTATAAAAACACACTTAGATATGTAAATAAATTGAACAGTTATATATGTATATAAGTATATAACTTTCTATCTATCTATATATCTATCTATTGATGAATACATATACGTCTGTTTGTGCGTAGGTATGTACGTTTGTATAGATATATTTATGTGTACGTTTGTGAATATGTATGTATATATATATATATATATATATATATATGTGTGTGTGTGTGTGTGTGTGTATATTTATATTTATATTTACATGTGTACGCATACTCACACACACACATATAATATGTTTGTATAAAATATATATAAATTTATATGTATTCACATGCACACACATGCACACGCACACACACATATAGATATAATATATA
>NW_026298423.1:0-231 GCF_001194135.2 Octopus bimaculoides
ATTGTTCCACCCACCACTTGCTAATCCAGGAAATAGTTGTTTGTTCTGGTTGAATAATTAAAAATCCTCCTGAAATTGAATCACACCTTGTAATTTGTATGTGTGGTGGGAGACATGTGCGTGTGCGTGTATGCGTGTTCATGTGTGTCGATGCGTATAGGAACATTAAGATACTGAATTATATGTACATATGTGTGTGTGTGTATGTATACATATATATTTATGTATATA
>NW_026298424.1:0-339 GCF_001194135.2 Octopus bimaculoides
ATACAAAGTAATAATCATTAAAATAATAAAACGACTACACATGTTTCATAATCAAATTTTCAAATAGAAAATAAAATAAAATAAAATTGATTAAAATAAATCGATCGAAAATCAATTCTATTCAAAAATATAGCTAATCTTTGGGTCAAAATGCAACAATAATAATAAGAAAATGAATGTATATATATCAACCAACAATAAATAACAAATGAATTTATATAAAGATACTTATTATATCAAGAAGTAAAAGTACTTATTTTCCTAATAAATAAAAGAAAAATATTTAACCATATTATACTTATCGAAGCTTTAGTTTAAACTAAAATTAAACTTTATACT
>NW_026298425.1:0-215 GCF_001194135.2 Octopus bimaculoides
TGAATAGTAAAAGTAAATCACCAAACTAACACCGTATGTAATCCAAGCTGAATGTTATTATTAGCAACATTTGGTCGGTGTTTTATTTTATTCTTTCTAACACGATATCATTAATTTCTCTTCAAACTTCACTTAAGTGTTTGTATTAATCGTTTATTTAGTTTGGAGGAGAGTAACAGCTTGTAAATTTAATGCAACTTAATAGAGCTGTAAAC
>NW_026298426.1:0-323 GCF_001194135.2 Octopus bimaculoides
TATATATATATATACATACATACACACACACACACACTTGTATACATGTATGCACACATACACACAAACACACACACGCACACATATTAGCACTCACACAGATACATGAAGTATACGAAAATACAGATACAAATGCAAAAATTTACGCATGCATGTGTATGTGTACTACAGTGTTTGTATGTATGTGTGAATACATCAGGTGTGTGTCTATGTAAACATGAGTGACAGAGAGAAAGGGAGAGAGTACAGTGGGCGTAAATATATATATGTATCTAAGTAGATAGATAGATAGATAAATAGATAGATAGATAGATAGATAGATA
>NW_026298427.1:0-413 GCF_001194135.2 Octopus bimaculoides
CATTAGCTGGATTAAATGTCGAAAGATGCATTGGCACGTCTAGGAACATAATTTATCGAGTACAGTTATTTTAGTGCCAAATATAGAATTGTTCGCTCACAAAATCATATTAGATAGCAAATGATGTGTTCTATTCCAGAAACTGTACTAAGGAAAACTAATCCGGTAGCATAACATCAAACTCTAAGGGATAAAAAGATTATTCAACTTCAACCTAATAAGTGAACGCATTAAATCTGGCATATCTAACAACTTAACCGGTGGCAAGATATAGACATTAAATATCTGGCTTATATTTGAGTAAGATGCTACTGCTAAATGGTTCTCCATATCAGACAATTCACCATTTTGAACTTTATGCACATATGTACCTTTATATATATATATGTATATGTACCTTTATATATATATAT
>NW_026298428.1:0-234 GCF_001194135.2 Octopus bimaculoides
CAACATAGACCCAAGCCTCCATCCTATCATGAAATGATTTAATTATGGATACAAAGTGAGCCAATGATAGGTCTTAATTATAGATACAAAGGAGCCAATGTAGGTCTTTGTTGCATAGCATCAATCACTGTTTCATCCACAACTGATTCATGGTTTAGAAGTTCAGAGAAATGTTCAATCCAGTGACCTGGGATCTCTGTTGATTTAGTAAATAGAGTAGAAGACTCCTTGGAA
>NW_026298429.1:0-259 GCF_001194135.2 Octopus bimaculoides
CTTGCCCAATGTCCCACGCAGTGGGACTGAACCCGGAACCACGTGGTTCGTAAGCAGGCTACTTACCACACAGCCACTATATGTCAAGCTAACAACAGAGCTCGATGTAATTCAGCGTCACTATACAAAAAAGATCGCCACAGTCCAGCAGATGAACTACAGGGAGCGACTGAAGGCACTAGGTCTCTATACGAATGCCCGCACGGGTCGCCGCTGCATAGTACCAAAGGTACCGTCCACTGCATCTCACATAAGAACA
>NW_026298430.1:0-246 GCF_001194135.2 Octopus bimaculoides
GAAACGAGGTATTTCATTTTGCCTATATTCTTTCTTTTACTTGTTTTAGTTATTTTACTGAAGACATGCTGGAGCATTGCTTTGGAGGAATTATTTCATATTATAAAGCCTACTACTTATTCTATCAGTCCCTTTTGTTGGTGATGGGTGAGACAAACACAGACACAATGACACACACACATATGTACAAATACACATACGACAGGCTTCTATCAGTTTCCATCTACCAAATCCACTCACAAGGCT
>NW_026298431.1:0-294 GCF_001194135.2 Octopus bimaculoides
ATATATATGTATGTATGTATGTATGTATCCATGCACACATATATACGTACATACATATATAGACATATATATATGTACAAATGCATGCCATGCATAAACATGCACATATATATGTCTATATGTATGGATGTATAATGTGTTGATATAATAAAATGTCACAAAAGAAACAGAAAGTTCTCAATACATGGTTAAATAGTTTATATTTATTAGAAGTCAGTTGATGATTGACTGCGTTGCTATACAGAGTCTCACACTATACAACATGCATTCAATCAAAGAGCTTCTGATATATAT
>NW_026298432.1:0-1702 GCF_001194135.2 Octopus bimaculoides
ACAACACCACCACCAACACCACCACCACCAACAACACCACCAACAACAACGTCATCATCGTCGACATCATCAACGGTAGCAGCTCCCATTTTTAGGTGAACTGTCCGAAAAAGATTGGGTAATCGTCGCTGGAATACATTTGATCTGACATCTGTTTTCTTAAACTCAACCTGGGGCTGAACATTATCCTTAACTTCTTCAGCAGTAACAACAACAGCAACGGCAACACTTTTTTCTGTTTCTTTTTTGATGAAACACTTAGACCGTGTATCATAGAAAAGGGAGAAACAGGGATTTATGACACCCATTATATCATTATATAATGTATATCATTAGTAAAATATAAGTACTTCAAGCAGAGACTGAAAGAGACTGGTTTACTTCTGAAAGATTACTTATTATTCAAGATAATTCGTTGATGATGAAGGAAGATATAAAATACAACAGTGTGTGATGTGTTAGCAAAATTGTAGACTGAATACCTCAAGTATTTTGTTGTATCATTATTGTTTTACATCCTTCTGTAGTTAATAAAGAACAAGGTGCAACAAAACCTCTTGGGATCCACTAAACTTGATCAATATTTTAACAACAAATGCACGATGTGTTTATATTAAAATCATAATGATATATAAAAGATCGACGATAAAACATTAGACACATAAAGACACCATTATTGTCTACACAAAATAAATAGCATCATATCAATGGTCGTGTAAAACATGAATTTCCCTGTTGCGTGTTATGCTATAGCAACCCTTGAAGTGTCTTTTTAATACTCTAAAAATATTATTTTCTACAAACATTAAACTTGTCTACCTAACTAAACGAAGCCAACATTTTCCAGATGAAGAAGCGAAAAAAATCTGTTATTCTAAACATAACAAACACAAAGTTAGTTTTATTCGAGGTTTTGTTGTTTCTGATATATCGATTTCCGTATGATCAGATCTATTAACTTCTGGAAAATAGAAACGAGTGCTCCAACTGTTATTGTCTTCCTTAGGATATTAGAAAACCAGCGTTGGGGTTATAACATACTTTTACTGAATGCCAAATCGACTCCAACTGTACGACGCCAGTATCACTCCATATTACATTTATAAACAACGTCAGACATAAATTCTACGTAATCTTACATCTAAATGGGATCTTAAAGCATTAAGCTATATACTCAGATGTTGAAAGCAACTGTACTTTCTTTCGAATTACCAATCCACTCCCTGAGAATACTCTAATGCATCGTACATGCTTTTGATTTCATATCTACTCTACAAAGAAACCTTGTCTGTTTTATATATTGATGTTATTATAATCTACTTTATGCACGCTCATTAACTATTCTGTAAATGAGCCCCTAGAGATATCACGCTCCTGATAATCCACTGATACAGTAATATTTCATGTATATACACCATGTTGTTAATCTAATACTAAACACAAGCTTCCCAAAACATCTATACTGTCTTTCATCTTCTTTTTTCTTTTAGGTAGAGAATGACTAATTTATATATGCATTGCATTCATTAAATATTTGCTCATGGGATATTTAAATTGAAGGCATATGCTCTGAAATATATTTGTATATGTTTATATGCGCACTAACACAAGCACGTATAAATGTAAATAAATGTGTGTGTGTGTTTGTGTGTTTGTGTATATATATATATATATATATATATATATATATATATATATATAT
>NW_026298432.1:2226-6722 GCF_001194135.2 Octopus bimaculoides
AAAATGGGGAAGGCCAGTTTAGGGGATTATCTCTCTTTTCCAATGGCTATCGACTTCTGACTGTGTCGCCATCTTGCGGTCTCCAAAAGGATAGCAGGAATTTCCTAAAATGTAAATATGGCCCGAAAATCTCCGTTCTGGAGTTAAGGATGCTCCCTGGTTCGAGCGAGTCTTTTAGGATTCTCGCGCGTTCAGCTATGCATAACTTGCAACGCTTCGTCCCATTGATGTAGGAGCCTAGGATCTCGAGGATTTTCCAAGAGATTGAGTATGGAACCCTGTCGTCACTTAGTTCTCAGACGTGACTGGCCAGCGACGTTACGTATCTCTTTTCCAGAACTCTGAAGGACTTATGGTTGGAGAGACGTTGCTTGAGGGAATTCCCAGTAAATCCATTATATTTCCGTGGGCCCGTGTTGCCGGTGCTGTTCTTGTTGCTGCTGTCGCTGATATTGTTGTCGTTGAAGCAGGGGCTACTTGTGCTGGCATCGCTGGAGGTGGAGATGGCGTCAGTAATGTTACCGCCACTGCGAGTGTTGTCGATACTGCACCTGTTGTTGCTTTGCTGCCATTGTTGCTGTTGTTGTTGTTGCTGCTGCTGTGGCCGATATTTTTGTTGTTGTTGGAGCTGGGCCTGTTGGTGGTGGCGTTGCTGGATATAGTGGTGGTGTCGAGAATCCTATTGCCACTGTCGGTTATAGTGGAAGTATAGCAGATGTGGCTGTGTCAAAAAAAAGGCAATTTGGTGTAAGTAGAGAATATATCGTGATATGTGTTGAAATATCATGATATAAAACTATGAATTAATTGAATTTTCATAGAGAAGAAATAATCTTTTTCTTGGGGAATGTGAGAGAGAAATGTGTTCAAAAGCATTTGGCTGTTAAACAAAGGTTTCCGAGATATTCTGATGGTTTAACATTACTTACATTTCAGTCGCAATTCTTCTCTCTTCGTGGTACAGCAGAAACAGATCTTGTCGCCTCTCTGTTTCACAAAAGAACCTTTAGCGGCAACGTTCAGCAAAGTCCTGCACACATGCACAGCGATAGTGTTTCGGTAAACGGAGCTTTCCACTTTGTAAATGCAAACAATATGTGAAGGAAGATAATTAACTCGCTTTGATACATCACCATATTATTCCGAGGCAAGCTGATAAGGCGTTAGGAAAAGCGGAAAGTAATGTTGTAATACAAACAAAAATGTAAAGAACAAGACATGCAAAGCATATTGAGAGCAAGTGTCAGTAGCATACCGGAAAGGTAGTTTCCGTACAGTTAGCGTGTAATTTATGACCTCTAAAAAACTATGAACAACTGTACATGAAATAGAAATCACAAAATACAGTGGTCAATAAGTGGTTACAAGTGCAGGTCTTGATTACTTGTAGTGCAGCAGTGTTAATGCTAGAAGAGTCTCCCACAAAAGGAAAGAGATGCATGCAACAAAGGAATGTATAAAAAAGACAATGTTATAAGTCCTACAGGAATTTCGCACCAATAACAAGAGTTTGTTCATATAAATGTCACAAAGTTCGTGCATTAAAAAAGTGTATATTGCTAGCAGAAAAGAAATGAAAGACTAAAGCCATAATACTATCCCACTAAAATAGCCCATCCAAGTAGGTTTTTAGGGAGGGGTTCAATGAGAAGGATGAGCTTAGTGAAATGAAAGTAGCCTCTCAACCTCAGGTTGAATTGTGCTAAGAATAAACCTGAGATCACCACGTTCCGTAATTCGGAGCTTGCACCGCTGCTTCGTAAGAAGGCGAGTGATTGCACTGGATCCACTCTCAACCAAATAAGATGTTGGAAAGGCAATGAAAAACAATTTGACTTTCTTCCAAAACTCCGTATAGTGGTCACGGTTAGTCGTTTGAAGCCAACATTCTTGATAGCACTTGCAGAATTTAAGCTTCAAAAAATTCAATATCATTTTGAAGAGTTATCAGCTCTTCTTCTAACTCTACACTCTCTTCTTCACCGATGTCAATGAAGGGGTTAACAATCCAATCAGAAACTCGAAGAGCAAACAGATCCTGAAATCGACGCTCCATATCTTTGTGCAGTTCGGTGAGATGGGAGCAAAAGCCAAGCAGACCCTCGTCTGCAAGTTTTCCGTCCTTTTCAAAACTAGACAAGCAAAGAAACAGTAAAAACTCCCTGCGTCCAATATTGCGCTTATACATAACAAGTTTCCCTTGAAATCCTGAAATGGTTGACTTAACTTGGATGAGATTAACACTATCTCGTTGCAGCTGCTCATTCACTTCGTTTAATATAGTGAATAAGTCAGACAAGTATGCAATATCTATCTTTATACTTTTAAGCCCCACACTAAGCTCTGGGATGGCGGTATCACCTCACCTCTGTGTAAAGCAGCAAGTCTTGAATGTCTTCGTCGTTTTCAAGGCAAACCTGTTGAAACAGGCGAGATTTGATTTTATTCACAGCAGTGATCAAAGTATTTAGGGAATCGTCAAGACGACCACTAGGGTTTCGTGCAACAAGATGTCGGTGAATTATGCAATGCATCCTGAAGACATCAGGTAGACTGAGTTTGAGGTAACTGATGAAGCCGCGATGACAGCCAGTCATCGATGGTACACCATCAGTTGCACAGGCTACAATGTTATTTAGTGGGATGTTCTTTTTGTCAACAAAGCTCTTGACCACTTTGAAAATGGATTCACCCTCGGTATTGGTTTCCAATAGTCTGGCAAAGAGTAGTTCTTGGCATAAACTTTCCTCTTTCACAAAAGGAACATATGCGAGAAGGAGGGAATCATTACCTGGCAAAGTAGACTCGTGCAACTGCAAGCTAAATTCTGCTTTCTTTAGAATTGTGCAGAGTTTTAGTCATCGACGTATTCTGCCATTTCATCAACCCTCCTCTGGACAGAGTTATTACTCAAAGGAATACCTTTGATAATTGGTTCTTGTGCTTTGCGTATCACCATCTTCAAGACTTTTTTTATAGCTGGCAAGCTTAACTGTCCCCTTATTGTGTGAGGTTTCCCGGACTTCGCAATGAGAAGTGATATGATATAAGAAGCGTGCAAACCACCACTAGACTGACTGGATGAACTGGGGAAAAAACTTCCTTTTGTTTTTCTCAGGTGAAAATTATTTTTAAGGGATTGAAAATAATTCAAATTTTTTTCTGCTCTATCAGGATGCATTTTATTCAAGTGTTCTTGAAGATTTCATGGTTTCATCGCTTCATTTGTAAAAGTATTTTCACAGAGTAGACAGAGCGGTTGCTGTTGGTTGTGTGGAGCTGCAATAAATCCATAATTGAGGTAGTCAACACTATATTGCCTACACTTATTTTTAGATGAGGTCTATGAAGCCATAGTTTTGATATGAAAACATAATACACAGAAAATCCTCAATTTTACATATCAAATTGGCTTGGCGCATGTAAAGAATTATCTTCTTCCTGATTTGGATCTATTCCGTTTGGAAAACAGATTAAAAAAATTTTTCAAATTAAGTAATAGTTTTCACATTTGGTATACTGATGTAATTTTCCATGCTGAAAACAGCTTACTTTAATTACTTTTTCCAGAAAAATTTTAGGAGAATGTTACAGAGGTTTAGAATTTAATCATTTTTAGCGAATCAGAAAATAGGATCTAGCAAAATAGCAATTTCTACTGAGAACAAAAATCGAAGGAGGGGGAATAGGGGAATAGTATGAACCGATAAAGATTAAACGAATTTTAACGAGGCATGTAAACAATTTCAAAATTAAAGGAAAACATTACGAACAAATAAAATTTATACATTAGGAAAATATCAAATATAAAAAAAACATAGGCAACGAAAATACATGTATAATATATGTGTACCTTCGTATGTATTTCAGAGTATCTCCATGTATATATCTACGTGTCATTATGTGTGCATGGTATGTATGTGTAGCTGCGTATGTATGTTAACGTGTGTCCGTGTATGTATCTAAGTGTCACTATGTGTGCGTGTGATGTATGTATATGATGTGTGTATTTGTGTATAAGTGTGTGCGTACCTGCTATGTATGAGAATGAGTATATGTGCATGTTTATGATGTTTGTGTGTGTTATGTTCTATGTATTTGATAAGACTCATACAACCATCACCACTATCACAAGGTCCCATACCCAAAACACAGGAGGCGAAAACTGTTGCTGTTTGTTACTATGGTAACTAGTAGTTACGTTTTTCAGCTTGTTGATTGGTAAATTTGCAAAATTTGCAAACCTTAAAAGTTAAGAAGAAAACTCCTTTATTTATTGATTTATGACAAAAGAGAACTTCATGTCAATAATTAGCGTACAAAACTGTATCGGTACACCAAATTTGAGAAGAATTGGAACAAAATTAAATGAATTAGAAATCTGTGCTCAAACAAAACACATCCGAACTTTACTAGGTGGAACTATTATAAAGCATGTTTTGAGTTTTTTCCAGATGCTTGTGGACTAATTTGATACTTGAAAGTGCCTCATATAT
>NW_026298432.1:10671-12153 GCF_001194135.2 Octopus bimaculoides
TTGAGCTCTATCCTTTAAGAGACATGTATACATATATATATACAAAAACTCAACTGTGAGTTTTTGGCTAAGACTGTTAACAGATACTATATATTTTGTAAAATTTGTTTTATAAAAGTATATATTTAAGATATATATATATATATATATATATATGTTTGTGTGTGTGTGTATGTGTGTGTGTGTGTGTGTGTGTGTGTGTGTGTGTAAAACTTACTTGGAAAAGGATGCGTGGTGTTCGATCATATAATAATATAAATAATATATAAATATATGCATATATACATGCATATATGTACATACCTACATATATATGTATATATACATGAATATATTACTCTTTTTACTCTTTTTATATGGGTACAGGACATCAAAAAAAACGTAGACATAATGAGAAACGAAAACATAAAAGCAAAAACATAGAAAACGAACATTTTTTCGAACAACGAAAAAAAAAAAACAGACAACCGAGACATGCAACATAAAGAACTTTCCCTTCATCAGTTGTCCCTGTTTCATCTACTCCGTACACATGATATGAGTAGATATGTGGTTACAAACGCCACAAACAAATTTTGATAATTCTATATAAGCGACACCAAAATATTGCTTTAATAGCAACTGGTGTCTCTAAAGTTACAAAAAGTTGATGAATACTGGCTCTATTAAGTGGAAAAAAGAAAACCAGATTAGTTTTCATACTTGCATGAACGGAATGAAACTAACAGCCTCTCCCTTCCTCCCAACGCCTCCTTTTTCTCTACTTAGGCACCAGCGCCCATCTGGACCGTCTCAACACCTAATGGGGTGGTAGCGCCCCCTTTGAGAACCTTTGTTTAGCCTTAACAAATTCAGGTGATAAAAATATACATGTAGTTGTTACTTGTACATCTACCATTTACATCTACATATCTGCATAGGAGTTTGTATATGGCATACGTACAAGCATAATTTTAATATCTAGCTCTACTATTGGATATGTATGTTTATATGTAGCTGAGGTGTTTCCTTCTCAACTACATACTTCCGAGTTTAGTCCCACTGCACGGGACCATGGGCAGGTATCTTCTACTGTAGCCCCGGACCGACTAAAGCCTTGTGAGTGGATTTGGTAAACAGAAACTGAAAGAAGCCCGTTGTATCTGACGTAAACACACCAGCAACGGTTGTCAAGCGATGGTGGGGGGACAAACACAGACACACAAACGCATACATATATATGTGTGGGAGTGTTTGTGTGTCTGCGTTTGTCCCTCACTATCGCTTGACAACCGATGCTGGTGTGTTTACGTCCCCGTAAATTAGTGGTTCGGCAAAAGAAATTCATAGAATAAGTACTACACTTACAAAGAATAAGTCCTGGGGTCCATTTGTGCGACTAAAAAGGCGGTGCTCCAGCATGGCCACAGTCAAATGACTGAAACAAAATAAAAGAATAAAAGAATATATATATATATATATATATATATATATATATATATA
>NW_026298432.1:12236-13431 GCF_001194135.2 Octopus bimaculoides
ATATATATATATATATATATATATATATATATATATATATGGATACGTGTGTGTGTGTGCACGCGCTTCTTTCTGCGAGCGTGCGTGTGTGTGTGCGTGTGTGTTTGTTTATGTACGCATTATGTAGCGTGGAGTACAGTAGAAGATAGCTGCCCATTGTCCTGAGCAGTGGGACTAAACTCGAAGTATGCAGTTGACGAGGAAATTTCTTACACCTCAGCTACATATATACATACCTATCCACCCGTAGAGCTAGATTTTAATATTATGCTTGTACGTATGCCATATACAAACTCCTATTTGTTTAATGGTGAACACGAGAGGTATAATCATTTTTAGAATATAGCATTATTGTTTTTTTTATATAGAAGCAGCATCACTGAAAGCTTCAAAGTTTCAGAGATCGTTAATAGTGTTGCAAAAGCATGTATCATTATAAAATTTGACTTACACTAAACAAACGCAAATCAAAATTCGGTTTGTTTAGAACCACATATATAAATGTCTAACGCTAATGAAGGCTTATTCCATTTGTATATAGAGCCATAATATTGATTTCTGCCAAGTCCAATCATCTTTTGTATCTGCTGCGTTTAACATATAGTAGTATTGCAGCTGATAAGTGATTGTTGTACTGAAGTTAAAACTCTGTTGTCGATACAACTGTGCCCGTCTTTTCCCTAGATAGTGATGCTGATTCCAATTAATTAGTAATGATTTCCCTCAACATCTACTAGTTTCAGAGAAATCTATTCATTGCGCTCAATGTAATAATCGAAATATTATATTATTGATTTGCTTATTTAAAAAAAAAAAGTGATTACCATCTGTACAGTATATTTCGGTAAAAATATTCATTTTATTAACAACGTTCCTAAGTTTATCTTAGTTTATTGCTTCTAAAACTTATAGGTACTTCTATCATGCTGTTAACAAAGTAAGAAGATATAACTTATAATGTAATGGAAGTAAACATTCATTTATCATTGTACCATTTACTGTAAGAAAATATGTATGCAATGTTATAGGATGAAATCAATTATGTAGATAGCCTAGAATGAAATAAATGAAAATATTCAGCTGCCCTTTCACCGAAGGGTAATTTCAATCATATATATATACATATATGCAAATCTATAGGCACACACATACATAAATATATATGTATGCGTAAGTATATATATATATATATATA
>NW_026298432.1:16111-16572 GCF_001194135.2 Octopus bimaculoides
GTCCTCTTTCTCCTTTTCCTTCTCTTATTCCTGCTATTTGCCTCCTCTTCCTCGGCTCTGGTACTTCTCTTCGCCTGAGGTGCCACATCACTTTCCCTTTTCCTCCATGGGCTGTGGAGGGCCAACCACTTTCTCACTCTCCCGTTTCTCCTCAGCTTCTTTCAGTGGTGGAGGACAATCCGCTCTAATGTGGCTTTTCTGGCCACATTTATAGCACCGCGGAATGCTCCCTTCCATTCTGATCTTCAATGTTGTCTCTCTCACTGTAATGATCTCGACCATCCTTTTTATATACACCTCCGCGACTTGCATCAAACATATAATATATATATGTTTGATGCAAGTCGCGGAGGTGTATATAAAAAAGATGGTCGAGATCATTACAGTGAGAGAGACAACATTGAAGATCAGAGGAGTGGCCATGGGGACGAGAATGGGCCCCAACTACGCGAACCTCTTCG
>NW_026298434.1:0-584 GCF_001194135.2 Octopus bimaculoides
CGCTAAGCAGTTTGACCGGCGTGCTAACGTTTCTACCAGCTTGTCGCCTGAATGACTGCATAACAAAAGCCCAAAATTTACATATTCTCTATTCGCTGTTTTGCTTAAACTATTTCTTCATTATTATTTCTCCTCTATCGAAAATCTCACAATCTATTTAGAGCCAACTGGATTGTCAGGCGTGACTGTACGATGAATAAGTAAACCAACCACTTGGGAGTATTTAAACTCTCATGTATGTAAACCAGCATTATTAATCGGTAGAGGGAGCTTTAATTATATATACCCTTCAACCCAAAATTCAAAAAATTTTGGAAACATGACTACGCAGTAGAGATACATGAATAAACATAAGCACACAGAATCAATATCAATGAACTGATCTAGCCACAATCACATTACTGGTATCTACGCCGTCACAGTTAAGAGCAGAAGAGTAACATTGAGCTTCCAACACAGCAGAATATAACGAAACAATGCTTACCTTTGTTACAGATGAGGCTAACAACTAGGTTTCAAATCGTCAACGAATCTTCTCGCTACTATAAACTAATGCCACTGGGCTACCAATGAATGCGCACAAA
>NW_026298435.1:0-293 GCF_001194135.2 Octopus bimaculoides
AAAATACGGAGAGCTGAAATCACTGTTTCCTTATAGTACACTGATGGAAAATATTTTGATGCTCGACTGGATAGCCAGTACAGACAGACGTATAGATAGCATTCGAATAAATAAGGTGCGATAAAAAGGAGGATATTTGTGCAAATTAGTGACGAGAAAAGACTGGATTTATTTAGGGTATGCATTACATTAGGGTAGAATTTCTATTTATGTTATATATATACATATATAAACATATAACGGATATATATGTATATGTATGTATGTATATATGTATGTATGTATGTATGTAT
>NW_026298436.1:0-117 GCF_001194135.2 Octopus bimaculoides
GGTAGATAAAGCAATTAAGAGTATGAAGACAGGGAAAGCCCCTGGCCCATGAGGAATCACTGCAGAAATGCTCAAAATATCTGGTGGTGTTGGCTATAGCCTAGTCACCCGTATAGT
>NW_026298436.1:294-402 GCF_001194135.2 Octopus bimaculoides
AGTCAGTCTAGATGAGATGCAGTTTGGGTTCGTGCCAGGGAAAAGCACCAATGGTGCTATATTTCTAGTAAGACAGCTGCAGGAGAAATGCCTAGCCAAGGATAAACC
>NW_026298437.1:0-591 GCF_001194135.2 Octopus bimaculoides
TTCACTGCTTATGACTATTTGGCGTTATCTATGGTAATTGCACAATCGTAGGTGGATCTACGTTAGGAATTCTGCTGTGTACATTGAATATAGCAGAGACAATTGATACGAACGATAGAATATACTGGAAATTTTACTTATAATAACGGTTTTTCGATACATCCTGCGCCGATTTCTCGTGGGTGGGAAACTATACAATGAATTCCAGTGCACCCCACAGTGCAGAAGCATCTTTTCAGGTGATATAACTTGGTTTCTCGTTACATAATTGTCATTTCGCTCTTAAGTTTAACAAGAGCATGTTAACAGCAATCATATCTAAAATATATTGTGGAAGACCGAGGAAGGGCAAGGAATAGATTAAGTTGTTAGAATCACACTTAAGTCTAGCAACTGCATTGTGCAGTGGGAATGAATTTGAGAAGCCGTTAACCTAAAAAGACTGTTGTTATAAGTAAAGTTTCCAGTATATTCTATCGTTCGTATCAATTGTCTCTGCTATATTCAATGTGCACCGCAGAATTCCTAACGTAGATCCACTTACGATTGTGCAATTACCATAGATAACGCCAAATAGTCATAAGCAGTGAA
>NW_026298438.1:0-384 GCF_001194135.2 Octopus bimaculoides
TCATTAACATCTCCCTCTCTTACGTTGCTATTTTCCGTCTGGTAGTTTCTATATATGTTTTCTTCGATTCCTACTTCTGTTAAGCAGCATTTCATTTTTATCTGTCTTTCTTGGTCAGTGTGTCTCTGTCGAGTTTCATCAAACATTACCTTTTCAAACCATATCTCTCTCATTTGTCCAATGCTACTTCGTATGTAACATTCCATCACCAATGCAATCCGTCTTTCTTCCTTTCCTTCCTACTACAGTCGCTCGATGACGACCGAGCCCACCCTGCCAGGCGAGAGATCTTCACCGTTATCAGATCCAGTCTCAGTCTCACTGTTGTTCAAATCATTTTCCATTTGGCGTTTTCACTCGTAGAGTGTGTTGCAATGATGAAGT
>NW_026298439.1:0-681 GCF_001194135.2 Octopus bimaculoides
ATATATGTATATATATATATATTTATATATATATATATATACACACACACTCACATACATACATATACAGGTATACATACATATACAACGGGTTTCCTTAAAGTTTCCGTCAACCAAATTTATTCACAATGAACTAGGTGTCCCAGGGCTGTAGTAGAAGACTCTTGCCTAAGGGACCGCAGCGTGGAGCTGAATTCAGGGACCACATGTTTGCAAAATGGGCTTCTTAACCCTACAGCCTTGCCTACTCCTAATTATAATTCGTAATATCACGTATCTAAACAGTATTGTATTTAATAAAACGTCAGCTGTTGACCAGTTGTTATGAGCACTTATTATAAACTTGACAGGGATTTTATGTGGATTAGTGGAGGGAAGGTACGACGACGATCTCGGGGCGAACCTGGGCGTCGACGAGGAATACCTGATCCGCCTGTTTAAGACGACCTTCGGGCCGGGATCTATGGACAACTTCCAGAGATCCCTGGCCTGGCAGTGCTATCGAGAAGCACTACTCGTTCGGGATAAGCTCTACCGACATGGCTCGAGAAACACGGGGCCGACCTGTCCGAGATGCGGGCAGAGCGACGAAACCGTTCTGCACGCACTCGTACAGTGTCCCACCATTTCCGAGCTGTGGGCTTACGTCAAACAACTGTTATCGCGTGTGGGATGAGTCGG
>NW_026298439.1:2048-4547 GCF_001194135.2 Octopus bimaculoides
ATTTAGTTTTATGAATTTCTTTTTATTTTTCTCTCTCTCCCTCTCTTTCTCTGACCTTCTCTCCCTCTTTCTGCCATTATCGGCCATTAGAAGAGAAAGTAAGAGAGAGAAAAAAGCGCCCAAATAAAAAAAAAAACATACAAAAGACAAAAATAACGACACACAAACAAACAACAAAATACAATACGTAAGGAGTTTGTTTTTAATCCGATCATTCGAGAAATCTCATGTCAGGTAAGATACCTGTATTTTATTCCAAACTCATTCTTTCGCCCACTTGACAAGCAACAGACGAATATGTGTGGCGGTGCTGATGCATGGTAGTGGCGGTGTGCTGTAGCATGGACATGTTTTGCAGTGATTCTAATGTTATTAAGTTAAAGGCAAAAGCTTCTATTAAAGATGTAAAATAAATAAATAGAAAAAACCTATAACAGGAATGAAGGGAGTGGGAGAGAATATACACATGCACTTTCAAGACTATAAAATAACTGCACAAACAAAAGCTATGCAATCACCCGCTCACATATACTGGTGCATAGATAGATTTACCAGCTCAAACACGTCTTCGTTTTACAACAAAGAACTCTCTCTCTCTCTCTCTCTGTCTCTCTCTCACACACACACACACACAGAAATATCCCCATTTATGTATATTTATATATATATACATGTATATATGTACAAACATACACACACATATATAGATATACGTATATGCACACATATATTGCGTATATATATATATACATATGTATATATATACATACATATATACTGTCTGTGTGTGTGCGTGTGTGTGTGTGTGTGTGTGTGTGTGTGCGTGTGTGTGTGTGTATGTGCATATACATATATACGCAGGCACACACACACAAATAATACTTCATAAATTTTATGTAAAGAAAAATCCACAAAAAATTAAATATCTTCACAAACTTTCATTGACGTCATTCACTTCACCACCACCAACCCTTCAGCCTCCTCCTCCTCCTCCCTACCGTTTCTGTCTCTCTCTTTATCGCTATGATTCTCTATCTCGTCTTTTGCTGTATCTCTTCCTTCTTTCTCTTTAACTCTTTGCAATCTAGGTTTTATTTTACCTTAATCGCGAGTACGTACGTACGTACGTATGTTTGTGAATGTATATACATATATACATATATGTGTGCGTGTGCGTATGTGTGTGTGTGTGTACACGCATGTATGCATGCATGCTGCAGTCAAATGACTGAAATAAGTAAAAGAATATACATGTCTATACATTATATACACAAACTTACACGCACAAAAGGTATATACACACACAATCTCTCTCTCTCTCTCTCTCTCTCTCTCTCTCTCTCTCTCTCTCTCTCTCTCTCTCTCTCTCTCTCTCTCTCTCACACACACACACACACACACACATGTATATACACCTGTTGACAATAACGTAAAATTAGTCGATAACAGAACAGTGTGTAATAATATTTTGTCAGATTTACTTGTCAGTGATTGTAGAGATTCCCCGACGATACAGCCAGGTCCTTTGTCGATAAGTTAAAAAACACAAGATAAAACCTTCCCATTTATCGGGGAAGAACTGCTCGCTGTGATTGTAATTGGACGGAACATACGATTCGCTGAACGGTTGGACCTCGAAAGGGTGGCGGTCTATAATTAGTCGACGGGCTACCGCTTACACACACATATGTACTCTTATACATGTATATACATACTCTTACACACTCATATGCACATACATACATGCACTTTTACACGCCCACTGTTACACATTATAGACACATAGATATACACAAAAACTCATTTTACAAGTTTTAGCTGTAAATCAGCAGAAAAGCAACTGATGTGACAGTGAAGCAAAGTCAGTTTGATTTTGAGAGATAGGAATTATTGTTAGTAGAGGAAAGAGGGAGAACTGAACCGTCACTTGTCGCTAATGGAACAGTGACCTGATAAGGGAATGCGGGCGATGGAGTAAGTAGGAGCCCATAATAGAACGCCAAAATCTATACGAAAATCAAATTAGAAGTTCAAATATCAAGACACATACAATCATACATACATACATTGTTGTTGGCACTCCGTCGCTTACGGCGTTGAGGGTTCCTGTTGATCCGATCAACGGAATAGCCTGCTCGAGAAATTAACGTGCAAGTGGCTGAGCACTCCACAGACACGTGTACCATTAACGTAGTTCTCGGGGAGATTCAGCGTGACACAGTGTGACAAGGCTGGTCCTTTGAATTACATGCACAACAGAAACAGGAAGTATGAGTGAGAGAAAGTTGTGGTGAAAGAGTACAGCAGGGGTCGCCACCATCCCCTGCCGGAGCCTCGTGGAGCTTTTAGGTGATTTCACTCAATAAACGCTCACAACGCCCGGTCTGGGAATCGAAACCGCGATCCAATGACTGCGAGTCCACTGCCCTAACCACTGGGCCATTGCGCCTCCGAATACAAACACACATATATATATACATGCATGCATACATATATATA
>NW_026298439.1:5024-5597 GCF_001194135.2 Octopus bimaculoides
TATGAATAATCCTTTTGAAATCAAAATTAGGCGTTTCTTCAGGAATTCATTATTGGAATGAATGGGTTCGACCAACAAAAATATAAAGACCCTTAATAGCCCAGAAATGAACAAGCAAGTAAAGTATGATAGAAGGAAATTACCTGAACGCCAGACCAATCAAAACCAGAAAGAAAACGTGTATAAAAAAAATCTACTTCAGCGTTGATTAAAATAACAATTCACAATATATAAATATTTGATAACGACATTTACCTTAACCGTCTAAACTATACATAGAATTAATGAAACAAATAATCTATTAACTACTAAGAATGTAGACTTCTAATTATAATTCTTAGTGGAGGCGCAATGGCCCAGTGGCTAGGGCAGCGGACTCGCGGTTTCGATTCTCAGACCGGGCGTTATGAGTGTTTATTAAGCGAAAAAACCTAAAAAGCTCCTCGAGGCTCCCACAGGGGATGGTGGCGAACCCTGCTGTACTCTTCCACCACAACTTTCTCTCACTCTTCCTGTTTCTCTTGTGCCTGTAATTCAAAGGGCCAGCCTTGTCACACTGTGTCACGCTGAATA
>NW_026298439.1:6658-8312 GCF_001194135.2 Octopus bimaculoides
TGTATGCTGTGTAAATTTATGAAATATAAGCAAATGAACGAAATAGCACATATATGGAACTGCAAATTTAACGGTAAATGCCACAATAATTATTACAGAGAGACAAAGAATTTTATGTCTTACCTTGCAACTTCTGCGATAATTATCATCTGGTAATGGAACCGTAAATATGTATCGTTTATCATCTGGTAAAGAAACCGTAAATATGTATTGTTTTAAAGGAAATGAATATAAAATTTTGTATTGACACTGGCCAACTCACACTTCACGCATGTCAGTCGTCCACAAAGTATATAAAACAAGCAACACACAACAGGGAGAAAGAGACAAAAATAAAATAACACGAGTCAAAATTTTTTTTCTTTCTAAAAACGTTCAATGACGTTAACTGGAGTGTGGGTTCGAGTAGACGTCATTCCACCTTTTGATTTATCATTACCATTCTTTTCGTTCGATTTTATTTTTTCCTCCACTTTTTTTTTCCTGTCCTAGTGTTGTTCCCCTCTGTGTTTCGACCCTGTGTGGTCAATAAAAAAATTAAGTCGTCAGGTATGTATATGTATGTGTAGATGTGTATGCGTGTGTATGTGTGCTTAATAACGTACCGTATATAGTATGTCTGTACTTTTGTATGCAGTATAAATTAAGGAAACAGAAGCACTTGTACAGAGAGACAAAGAATTATATATTTTACTTGCCAACCTTGGAACAGTAAATGTATATTGTTTTAAAGGAAATGAAAATAAAATTTCGTATTAACACTTCACGCATGGCAGTCGTCAGGTATGTCTGCGTAGATCTGTAAGTGCTTAATAACGTACCGTGATAATATGTCTGTATTTTCGTATGCAGTGTAAATTAATCCCCCAAAATTTACAGTATCGAAATGTTTCAGTTTTGATACTGAAATAGTGGAAATATATGTGTGTGTGTGTGTGTGTGTGTGTGTGTGTGTGTAGTTATCTTGGGCATGTATCTTTTACTACAGCCTCGAGCCGACCAAAGCCTTGTGAGTGGATTTGGCAGCCGGAAAGTGAAAGAAGCCCACCGTGTGTGTATATATATATATATATATATATATATATATGTATAGATATATAGATATATATACATTTATACATATATATATATATTGCTTATATATATACATTTATACATATATATATATATGTGTGTGTGTGTGTGTGTATATATATCCATGAGTGTGTGTGATTTTGAGCCTGTATTTGTCCCTTACCACCCCTTTGACAACCGGTGTTGGTGTGCAAAAGGGACCGATAGAATAAGTACCAGGCTTAAAAAAGAATAGGTACATATATACAGGTTGTGTGTCGTTAACCAGCTGGGAAAGATGTTTTGCTGGGGTTAAAAGGTTTTGATATAGTTCTACATTGAACAGCCAGTTTATATTGGCAAATAAACTTTATATATACGACGGGCTTCCGAACAGTTTCTGTTTACCAAATCGACTCAAAGTTTTGGTCGGCACGGAGCTTATAGTAAGGGACATTTGGTCAAGCTGCTACTCAGTGAGATTGAAACTGGAACTATGTAGTTGGGTGGCAAACTTCTAACCACACAGCCACACCTGCATATATTATAAACACACACAGACATGTACGTACAAACACACACACACACACACACACACACA
>NW_026298439.1:9066-10070 GCF_001194135.2 Octopus bimaculoides
CGGAATAAAAGCGAATGAAATTAGATTTTACGGCGGTGATAAATAAAATGATAGATAAATATAGCTAATACGAGAAGACACTTAGAAATCAAATTATGCTGAATATCGGATAAATATATATATAGAATATTATGTATACATATATCATGTATATATATATATATATATATATATATATATATGCATACATATGAATGTATGTGTGTGGTTGTGTGCATATATGTATGTATATCTATAAACGCACACTCACTGGGTGTTCGGGTTGAATTTAACGATTTTTATGACCCCTTTTTTCAGAAGAGCTTGTTGTAGTGGTGAAGTCAATGGTGTTGGAGGGTATCAATATTAAAGTTGTAGTTGAGAAAAAGTTAGCTGACATGGCGGACTAGAAGCCATCTAAATATTGGAAAAGAGTTAGCCGCGCTGGGGGACAAACTTCCGACGTCATGACTGCTGCTCAATGCTCTGTAAACGTTGTAAGGCGTGACATGGACATCGACAATGGAGACTACGAAGCCGTGGCCAGCAGAAAGGGACGCAGCAGGTGTGAGCCTCCAGTGAGGGTGATACCATGCCGCCCAACATCGTTGAACTGGGCCTCAGGGTCAATTCAGACGGTTACGTGAAACTACTGGAGACTGTGGTCAATCCTTGGCTGGAAGTAATTGTTGCTGGAAGGCTCCTTGCCATACCCCAAGAAAGAGCCAGAAGTGGTTATCGGAGAATTTCTATGACTTCATCAACCCCAATTTCTGGCCTCCTAATTCCCCCGAATATTGTGTTGGCACTCCGTTGCTTACGACGTCGAAGGTTCCAGTTGATCCGATCAACGGAACAGCCTGCTCGTGAAATTAACGTGCAAGTGGCTGAGCACTCCACAGACATGTGTACCCTTAACGTAGTTCTCGGGGATATTCAGCGTGACACAGTGTGACAAGGCTGACCCTTTGAATTACAGGCACAACAGAAACAGGAAGAAAGAGTGAGAGAAAGTTGTGGTGGAA
>NW_026298439.1:10886-11272 GCF_001194135.2 Octopus bimaculoides
TTACTTGTTTCAGACATTTGACTGCGGCCATGCTGGAGCACCGCCTTTAGTCGAACAAATCGATCCCAGGACTTATTCTTTGTAAGCCTAGTACTTATTCCATCGGTATCTTTTGCCGAACCGCTAGGATACGGGGACGCAAACACACCAGCATCGGTTGTCAAGCGATGGTGGGGGGACAAAGGCAGACATACAAGCATACACACACAAACACACACATGTATACGACCGGCTTCTTTCAGTTTCTGTCTACCAAATCCACTCACAAGGCTTTGGTAGGCACGAGGCTACAGTAGGAGACACATGCACTAGGTGCCACGCAGTGAGACTGAACCCCAAAGCATGTGGTTGGTAAGCAAGCTACTTACCACACAGCCACTCCATAT
>NW_026298439.1:11361-13990 GCF_001194135.2 Octopus bimaculoides
GTAAATAACAAAAGGATGTATTAGTATGACGCTCGGGAATACGGAAAGTCTTTGACGTTTCGAGCTACGCTCTTCAACAGAAAGAATACGGAGACAAGGAGAAAAACACGGAGAAAAAAAATTGAATAGTGTTCAGTCAACGGTCAAATATATATATATATATATATACAAATAATATGTGAGTATATGCATATATACGTACATGTATGCACATACCTACATCTACATGTATATATAGATGCATATCTTCGACAGGACGTCACAAAAAAACGTGGACAAAATGAAAAACCGAACATATTAACAAATCTGAAAACTGTAGTTGACGGAAAAGAGCGACCATATAAGTCTTTTTATAATAACTGTAATTATATATTATTTATATCATAACAATATATGCTCCATTTAGAGCGACTAAACCTGGAGCATACATTATTATGATATAAATAATGTATAATTACAGTCATCATATATATATATATATATATATATATATATATATGAAAAAGTGAGTAGAAATGATTTTTCTGATAATTTAAACATAAACATCTAACTATTAAAAAGTTAAAAAATTATCAGAAAAGCTATTTCTATTCATTTTTTGAAATATATAATGTTGTACCAAGCATTTCTATTTCTTATTCTACTACACGCGCGTGCGTGCGTGCGTGCGTGCATGTATGTATGTATATATGTATATATGTATGTGTATGTGTTTCTATGTGTGTGTGTGTGCGTGTGTATTGTATAAAAACACGCGCACGTTCTCACCCACGTACACACACACAAACACACACATATATAATTTCAATAACTGTGTCACTCGCCCCCATGTGAATTAAAACTTCGTTGGCTCATTTAATATATATATATATATATATATATATATATATATATATATATATATAACTCCCACAAATGTGTTGAATTACGCTCTTTCGTTCGTCCACTCACTCATTTATATAGATGTATACGTATGTATGTATGTATGTATGTATGTATGTATTATGTATGTATGTACGTATCTATCCATCTATCTATCTATAGTTCAAATATATAGAAAACAAAAAGAGAAAGCAGGTGAGCGAGCAACAAGCTGGTGTTTTGACGTTTCGAGCCTACGTTCGTCAACATACATACACACACATACATAAATACATATACCATGTGGGCGAGTTTTGCCCCCACACAGCTCTGCAAACTTTCTTAACTCCTCATGTTCTTCCCTATCTTTGTTGTAAATAAAGTTACTAAAATCTATATCGATCTCTTCATCAATTTCCTTTCGCCTCCATTATCAATATATTTTGTTAACAATAATTGTCGTTATCCAGCCCTCCAGATCTAGTTTGTGCGTCAGTTCAGTTCGGAAAGCTAAATTAACGTGATACCAAATACACTGTACGTGAAAGCAAAGCGAAATAAGACAGGATGGTCACGGTTGGAGTGCTCTTTGATTATAGTTCCATTCAATTAGGATTGATTTAGGGCTAAACAAAAGCACCCCACCACACACCACCACCACTACCACCATCACCACGACACCCGCAATTACAACCACTACCACCACAACCACCACTATCACCATCATCACTCCACCGCTACAAGCAGCAGCGCCACCACCACACACGAACAATCACAGCTACCACCATCACCACCAGCACAAGCAACAGCACTACCACCACTACCACCATCACCACCAACATCACCACCCACACCACCACCCACACAATCACTCACACCACCACCACCACCCGCAATTAGAACTACCACCATCACCACCGCTACAAGCAGCAACACCATCACCACACACCCACGATCACCACCACCACCACCACCTCAAACAATGGCTTCTCTAGTTCCTCCATAACTACCACTAACACCTTCCAATCATCAGAAAAAGATCGCCATTTTGATTTCAAGGAATGACAAATAAATAAATAAATAAATAATCAAATAAATAAATAAATAAATGAATAAATAAATAAATAGAAAGTAAGGAAACAAAAAATCTTGAAGCATTTTACAAACACCAGAAGAAAAGGGTGCTGTATAAAAATAAAACATCTAGCTACAAAGTCACGTCAAGATTTCTATTCTGCAGGGACCTGATCATCGTAAAAATAAAACACTAGCAAAGACTACAAAGAGACCAATAACAGTAATTACAACAGCGAAGACAGCAACAATGACGACAGGGAGGACGACGATAACCATGGCAAAGAATACGAGCGTTTATAAAGAGAAACACGCCAATTATAAAAGAGAACTAAGAAAGATCTGGCAAAAACAATAAGATGAAGGAGGGGAGAGAGAGAGAGAGAGAGAGAGAGAGAGAGAGCAGGAGAGAGAGGGAGAGAGGGGGAAGGGAGAGAGAGAGAGAAAGAGAGTGTGTGAGAAAGGTGAAGACGGAGAGTATGAGAGAGAGAGAGAGAGAGTAGAAAAAATAAAATAATAAAAACTAGCTGGTATACATACATGTATACGCACACACATATATATGTGTATGTATGTATATATATATACATATATAACTATTTTATATATATGTTTTAAATAATATATATATATGTATGTATATATATATAAATAGTATATATATATATACACACACACATATATATATATATAT
>NW_026298440.1:0-409 GCF_001194135.2 Octopus bimaculoides
GTGTAAACAAGAACAGGACAGTGAGAACAAGACAGTAAAAACAAGACAGATCAGTGAAAAAAAAGGTAAAGGCTGTTAGGCCAATGCGAAAGAAAAATTATAATTTTGAACGCGAAGTTAGATGTGAAAGAGAGACAAAAAAAATCCCGTCTTCTCTATAGGAAGGCAGGAAGTAGAAAGACAGAATCCTTTTCGCCACGTGTCAGTGACGAGAGAATGAAGGAGGAGGAGTCAACGGTGAAAGGAAAAGAAAGGAGAGGATTGGGAGAGAAAAACAGAAAGGGTGAAAAACAAGAGAGGGTGAGAGATAGACAGGGAAGTGATAGTAACAGTCGTAGAGTGGGTAGTAGAAATTATTAAGATAAATTTACTTGGAGACAGTGCGTGGCGTTCGATATCTCTCTCTCTC
>NW_026298441.1:0-372 GCF_001194135.2 Octopus bimaculoides
TGCGACATATAAGAACATAATCAAAGACAGGCCGTCATACCAAGAAAAGTATGTATGTGAGTGATACATGTATGTGTATGTGTATGGAAGAGTCTGTATGTGAAGGGAGTTGAGGCTGTGTGTCGCAGGGCTGATCACTAGTTGTGATGTGGTGGCTTCCATGCCGGGCCGTGATTCTTGTTATACAGATGTTCGTCGTTCGTCGCTGGCTGAAATCTCTTGTCTGTTTATTATCGTGGTGAAGCTAAGTCACCTAACAGAATCGAAGAGAGAGATGTGCCGCGGTGGTTTAGTTTGCTGTACATAGTAAGTCGTGTAGACACTGGTGGAGATTGATGCTGGTTAGTAGTAATCGTAGAATCGTGTTGCTGA
>NW_026298442.1:0-317 GCF_001194135.2 Octopus bimaculoides
CTTCCAAAGTCGGTGGGTACAACTCTGTAGTTATGCCACATTGCCGAACGTGAATGATTGTGTTTACTTGCACATGTATGCGTTTGAGAGAGTGAGAGAGGAAGAGAGGGAGATAGAGAACGGGAGCAATGTGTATGTTGTTGTTACAGATTACGTATGTGTGGTTGTGTGTGTTTTTACGTATCAATGTTATGAAAAATAGGTAAAGAATATTGAGAAGAAAGTTCAATCTATGACATATGTATCACTTTCTCTCTCTGTTGAGCACATGTGTAAGAACGCTGTTCCAGGTAGAAGGGAAGAAATATAAAAGTTGC
>NW_026298443.1:0-290 GCF_001194135.2 Octopus bimaculoides
ATGAAAGAAGGTTTGAAAATGCAATTTTAAAGATGTTTATTCAATTTACCGGTTTCACTTTTTAAGAAAAAGATTGTCAAAAGTAAAATATAAAGCTTTATATAAGCTTTGTAGTGTTAAGTACGGGTTGTCACAAAAGTATTAAAATACATATATACATTCTCTGATAATAATAAGAAAATGTTAAAAACAGTTTAAGTATTAAAATACATATATAAAAATACACATATATATTCTTTCATAATAATAGAAAATGTTTAAAAAACAGTTTAAGTATTGAAATACATATA
>NW_026298444.1:0-234 GCF_001194135.2 Octopus bimaculoides
TTATTATTATTATTATTATTATTATTATTATTAGGCGGCGAGCTAGCAGATTCGTTAGCACGCTGTCTTCGTGTTCTGAGTTCAAATGCCGCCGGGATCGACTTTGCCTTTCATCCTTTCGGGGTCGATAAATTAAGTACCAGTCAACTACAGGGGTCGATGTGATCGGCTGTCCTCCTCCCCTCAAATTCCAGGCCTTGTGCTTATAGTAGAAAGGATTATTATTATTATTAT
>NW_026298445.1:0-921 GCF_001194135.2 Octopus bimaculoides
TAACCATGTATCTCCTCTACAGCAACATACCCATTACTGGCCTCAATCTTGATCACTCCTTCTCTCTCCCTCTTACTGGGTAACCATGCATCTCCTCTACAGCAACACATCTGTTTGTTTCTCTGTCATACACTAACCTTTCATCATCTGGCACAAGATCACCTCCAATGCCACATCCTCTCTCAAAGGATCTTTATCTTACAAGTTACTTGGTGACTCTGTCAGTGCTGGTGCCACATAAAAAGCATCCACTCCACACTGTAAAGTGGTTGGCATTTGGAAGAGCATCCAACTGTAAAAAAAAAAACATGCCAAAACTGATCTCAGTTGAGCTGGTGTCACATAAAAAGCATTCAGTCCACTCTGTGGATTGGTTGATGTTAGGAAGAGCACCTAGTCATAAAAATCATGCCAAAACAGAAAGCATGGCATGGTGCAGTCTTCTGCCTAGTGAACTCTAGTCAAAACGTCCAACCCATGCCAGCATGGAAAGCAGATGTCAAATGATGATGATAATGATAATGGTGATTTCTGAAAGGAAAATTATTTGTACTTACAAATGTAATACTGAGCAAGAAACAAAGCTAAACTAGACCCTCACACATTAAAACCCAGAGCTGACTGTAACACTTAAGCTGAAAGTAGAACTTTAAGTACTTTATGAATATGTTAATAAATTATAAACAATTCTATATAACATGAAATAACATTTTTAAATGATTAAAGAAGCATGTAACAACTTACTCTTATATCTCAAAGTAAAAGCAGTAGTTGATTTTCCCATAGAGTTTTCCACTGTTAAGGTATAAGTACCAATATCATCTTCTTCGATGTCTTCTATCTTTAAACTAGTACAACTTCCTTTGAAAGGAAACTCATTTGATAAATCATCAGTTGTTGAATATTTGTTCGAGTCAATTA
>NW_026298446.1:0-398 GCF_001194135.2 Octopus bimaculoides
ATATATGTATGTATGTATGTATGTATGTATATATACACACACACACACAGATATGCTACTTTCTTGTATCGTTTCTTTGGAAGTTCAAGCTCTCCCTCATCTACAAAATATGACTAAAGTTATGGAAAATACTGTGGAAAACACGCTAAGATCGAATGAAATAGACAAAATTATCATGAGGAAAATGGTATTGTGGAAAATTCTATGCAATCAGGGTCTACCTAAGGCCAAAACAACTATAACGTGTGTTATTAATAATTGTTGGTGATAATCAGAGTTTAGTATTTATCAGACATTCCAGCGATGATCATCTCAAATATTTGTAAGGTAAAACAATACAAATTTTCAGCTCCTAATAAATCTCTCTCTCTCTCTCTCTCTCTCTCTCTCTCTCTCTC
>NW_026298447.1:0-529 GCF_001194135.2 Octopus bimaculoides
CCACGTTTTCGGATACGGAGATTCCGGAAAATTGCCAAAAATCGGAATTTCGAAAATTTCTGTATACATTTGTATGGACACCAGTCTTTCGTCTCCTACTTAGGTACAAAATATAGTGAACTGGACCAACCAACTGTTGCTGGATGGTTGAATGATTCCCCCAGATCTAAAATATGTTGAAATTCTTGTTTAGTGACCTGCAAGTAGTCTGGAGGCAGTCTTCGCGGTCGCGAAGCAACAGGTGGGGGTCGGTGTGATTTCAAATATGGTGCGTAACCCCATGTTTGATGTCCTTGTTTTGTCATTTCCTTCTTCAGGTACATACGAGTGAACTGAACGATGGCTATGAGTGGGGTCGGCTCAACCTTGCATCTGTCACTGAACAGAGTAACCTGGAAGACTTCCTTGCCACTGCAGAATTAGCAGGTACAGAGTTTACTGCAGGTAAGGATATCTTGACTGTTTTTTTATTTGTTTTGTAGAGCGTGGCCGTTGCCAGTACCGCCTGACTGGCTCCCGTAGGATTTTC
>NW_026298448.1:0-620 GCF_001194135.2 Octopus bimaculoides
TTTCTCAAAGGCTGTCATTACTTTCGAGACAGCACTTCTTGATACACCAAGCATTTTGGCTGTTTTCATTACGCTAGCGCCTACCATACGAACACCGAAAATTTGACTTCTTTCAAAGTCACATAGATTTGTCATTTTAATGAATTTTAATTACCATTTTCTGATATCTGAAAAGAAACAGCAATTTTAGCAAACGATGTTAAGCAACACTAATAATAAATTATAAAACATAAAAATAAACAAGCTTTTGACAGTTTCATAGATATTTCAAAATTATAATGCTATGATGCTAGGCGTTTGCATTATTTTGTCCAACTCCTGTATATATATATATATATATATATACATACACAAACACATATATATTATGTATATACATATATATACATACATATATATATATATACATACATATAAATATGCATATATATATACATATATATATATACATATATATATATATATACATATATATATATACATATATATATATATACATATATATATACATATATATATGCATATATATAGATATATACATATATATATATGCATATATATATATACATGTATATATATACATATATAAATACATATATATATATACATATATAAATACA
>NW_026298449.1:0-559 GCF_001194135.2 Octopus bimaculoides
GTATATATATATTCATATATATATGCGTCCTTGTCCGAGGTATAAGGCCATCTCTAGCCATTGGTTATCCTGTGCTGATGAAGGGAAATGACCCAGGAACCATTGGTCCGCATGTACCGTTTAAGGCTGAGTGGAGACATTAGGTCCCTTGTTCGAGGTATAAGGACGCAGTTGTGCATCGATGGCCAGCTGGAAAAGATGTTTCCTGGGGTTAAAAAAGGCAGTAACATCGTCCTAATCAGGACTGCCACTTTAGGTTAGCAAATAGAATTTACTCTGTAGTATTGTTACTACTGATCTCTTGCTCAGAGATTTAAAACTAATTATTTTTCTCTTCACGATATATATATATATATAACCAAACACCATTCAATTTTTTTTCTCCGTGTTTTTCTCCTTGTTTTCTCCGCATTCTTTCTGTTGAAGAGCGTAGCTCGAAACGTTAAAGACTTTCTGTATTCCCGAGCGTCAAACTAATACATCCTTTTGTTGTTTACACCACCTGTCCTCGTCTGTTGTTGTTGTTTTTTTCGTACATTCTCCCATATATATATATATA
>NW_026298449.1:1678-2174 GCF_001194135.2 Octopus bimaculoides
GATGGTGATGGTGGTGGTGGTGATAATGGCCGTGCTGGTTGCGGTGTTCTTGGTGGTGTTGGTGGAGGGGTTGTTCATGGTGGTGGTGGTGGTGGTGGTGGTGGTGGTGGTTGCAGTATTTCTGTTATGACGATTATGATACTGTATGTTGGTGTATTATGCTTCTCATAGTTTTATCACTGTACGTGTCCCGGCTGTGTATCTGTCTATGTATCTGAGCGTGTGTGTGTGTGTGTGTGTGTGTGTGTGTGTGTGTGTTGGAGATTATTACGGTTAAATGAATAAGTTGCATGTAATCAATTAACTGTGCTTCTTAATTATTTAAAATGTCTGTCTGTGTGTCATTGTGTTGCGGAGTTGAGGAGGTAATTGTGAATGCGTGAGACAGGGATACGCAGCGAATGTCTGCGGATGCGGTTTGCCAAATACATAAGCATGTAAATATATGTGTGTGTGTTTGCGTATATATATATATATATATATATATATATATATA
>NW_026298450.1:0-227 GCF_001194135.2 Octopus bimaculoides
ATACTCTGGTGGATGGAGTTAGCTATTTGCTGGATGCTCTCCATAGTGTTGGCTTCTAGATCATTAACATTGTTCTGTAGGGGTGCTTTGGCTACTCTGTTGATATCGTCCACGTATCGGGAGTACCTGGTTATGTAAATGGAGTATTCTGATAATTACTCTTTAAGTCTCCTAACCATACCATCTCATACATACACACACACACACACACACACACACACACACAC
>NW_026298451.1:0-423 GCF_001194135.2 Octopus bimaculoides
ATATATATATACATATATATATACATATATACATTCATACATACATACACGTCTCTAAGTGTTTGCCTGTGTTGCTGGTGTGTGCATCTGGAGATTTAGTGTGGACGCTACCGTGTACCATTTCTTCTTAGCTCCATCCGGGTTGAATACTGATGCAATGCGAAAATGCCTCTCCAACAAATAAAAGACAAAAGAAAAACAACAACAAAAAAACTAAAACCAGAGCAAAACAAAACAAAAAACACCGAGACTATATAAAAAATAAATTAAAAAATAAAGTGGGTCGGTTGAACATGTTTCTTTGGTAACTGTAAAAGTGTATGTGTACATAGTTTAGTGAATACGTGTGTGTGAGTGTGTGTGTGTGTGTGTGTATGTGTATGTGTGTGTGTGTATGTGTGTGTTTGTGTGTGTGTGTGTGTG
>NW_026298452.1:0-635 GCF_001194135.2 Octopus bimaculoides
CTACTACTACTACTACTACTACTACTACTATCTATCTATCTATCTATCTACCCATCTATCTATCTATCTATCTATATGTCTATTGTCTGCGAATGAAATAAGCTATAAGTACTAAGAAACCGTATGAAAGAAAAACTATAACCGAGAGAGAAAGAGATTGAACGAGATTGAAAGAAGTGTATTAAGGGGGTGTAATGAGAAGAGGAGAGTGAAAGAGAGAAAGGCATAATGAAAGAGGAGTAACGAATGGAGGTAGTGGTTGAGGGTGAGGGGAGAACTGGAGGGAGAGAGAGAGTTAAAGAGGAAAGACAGAAATATCATAAGGACTGAACTGAGACATAAGAGACGGAATAAAGAAAGAAATCAATAAAGAAATAAAGCAAGAAGAAAACGATTTAATAATACATCAAGTACATCTTTTAATGTGCAGTTCTGTGAAATTGTGCTCAATTAGTGTTTAATGAGGCAAAACCATTAAGTTTGGTCGTATATCACATTGAAAGTCTACTAGAAAAAACTAGTGAGGCGATATCAAAAATATCTCGCTGCTTCATTGCAACTATATCATCAATCACTAAGAGCTTTATCTCTATGGGGGAATGAGGATCGGGGCTAACTACTTAGTGGTGTTGCCG
>NW_026298453.1:0-299 GCF_001194135.2 Octopus bimaculoides
TCTATCTATCTATCTATCTATCTATCTATCTACACACATATATATCTATATCTATGTATGTGTGTGTATGCATACACACCAGCACATACATGTATATGTATATATTTGTGTGTGTGTGTGTGTGTGTGTGTGTGGTTGGGTGGTTGTGAAGCTTGCTTTCCAACCATGCGCTCTCGGATTCAGTCCCACTGTGCAGCATCTTGGACAAGTGTCTTCTACTATAGTTCCGGGTCGACCAGAGCCTTCTGAGTAAATTGGTAGACTGAAACTGAAAGAAGCCCGTAGTATATATATATATA
>NW_026298454.1:0-298 GCF_001194135.2 Octopus bimaculoides
CATAGTGTATATATATATATATATATATATATACCCACACATATACACAAATGCGCGTCTGTGTATATGTGTGTGTGTGTACGCACGAATATGTATTTACACATATATGTTTGTGTCTATATGCTTATGTAATGTATGAATAAAAATAAATGTGTATCTATCTATCTATCCATCTATCTATCTATTTCTGTCTCTGTGTATATATACATGCATACATATACATATACTTTTATACATACGTACAAATAATACATATATACGTATATATTTCACGTATACATACATAAATACATACTTG
>NW_026298454.1:308-418 GCF_001194135.2 Octopus bimaculoides
TACATATATACGTATATATTTCACGTATACATACATAAATACATACTTGCAAATGGACGAGTGGCGTTCGATAATATAATAATACAAATGATATGTGAGCATATGCATAT
>NW_026298454.1:492-653 GCF_001194135.2 Octopus bimaculoides
ATATAGATGCATATCCGGGTACAGGACGTAAAAAAAAACGTATACATACATGCATATATATTTCACGTATACATACATACATACATACATACATAAATGCATACATAAATGCATACATACATGCATAAATGCATACATACATACATGCATAAATGCATACA
>NW_026298455.1:0-569 GCF_001194135.2 Octopus bimaculoides
TGGCGGCGAAAATGGTACCTGTACATCAATGGGAAACAGAGTAAGGAATGCCTTAGCCCCGGTAAACAAGCGACACCGCGCGTGAAACAAGATCTTTATCCGCGTAAAACGATGTTGTGCGTAAGGTGGGACTGGGAGGGGATTATCCATTACGAATTGCTTGAACGGAACCAAACGATCAACGCGGAACTCTATGTTCTACAGATGGAACGACTCAACACGGCTGTTGAAGAGAAAAGACCTAATCGTCAGCATGGAGTTCTTCTACTGCAGGACAACGCCCGCCCTCATATCGCCAATATGACCAAGGAAGCCATTCAAACGCATGGCTGGCAAGTGCTGCTACACCCGCTGTACTCTCCCGATTTGGCACCAACGGATTTCCATCTCTTTCGAGCTCTTTCAAATCGTTCAATACTGATGCAGAATTGAGAGCTTATTTGGATCAATTTTTCGAGTCGAAATCGGGTGATTTCTATCGACGAGGTATTGAAAATCTTGTTGAACGTTGAGAAGTTTTAAACAACAAGGGTGAATACATCATTGATTAATTAGTTGTTATTTTTTAT
>NW_026298456.1:0-612 GCF_001194135.2 Octopus bimaculoides
TATATATATATATATGTGTGTGTGTGTGTGTGTACGTATGTATGTATTCGTATATATACGTGATCTAATCAATAAGTATCCTTATTGTTGCACAGTAACGAAACTAAAGCAAGCAGAGTGAAGCCGCTCGGCGAAAATTGACCTTGAACTCTACTGTGCATGCGCACTAAGTGTTAACGTTTTAGCTCACTTCCGCTGTTTACGGTAGTGCTTGGAAAGAAGGTATGTAGCGTGTGATTGTCGAATTAACCATGATAGAGAAAGTTGTCATGGTGATACCTTCTCAGAGGCCAACACAATATTATAGAAAGTGTATGGAGAGGAGTGTATGAGCCAAACACAAGTGTAAAAGTAGTTCAGATGTTTCCAAGATGGCCGAAAAAATGTCGATGGAGACAAACGTTCTGGAAGACCTGCAAACTGCAGAACTGAGAAAAACATCGTAGATATGCGTACAGCTGTGAAGGGAAATCGTCGAATCACCATCCGTGAGTCATTAAAACATGTGCAGTTTAGTTATGGTTCAGTTCAGTCCATTATCACTGAAAATTCGAGTATGAGACGCGTATCTCTCTCTCTCTCTCTCTCTCTCTCTCTCTCTCTCTCTCTCTC
>NW_026298457.1:0-526 GCF_001194135.2 Octopus bimaculoides
TACTTCAGGCTGATGACGAGCAAAGACTCAGAAACATGTACCTGAATGCATGCTAGGCTGGGTGGAGGTGCTTGCCTCCCCCTCATAAACATAAGGACACAGGAAATGTGTCAAGGCCGACAGGAAGCGGTCCAGATTCCTAAGGCTAAATAGCATCAGTATGATTCCCATATTGGGACTGTCACATTAAGTTGACAGTATACAACTGCTTTATCGTAACACTGCTGCTTATGTCTCTCTGTGAGATTAATGATTAGATCATTTCTAATATATATATTCGAGAGGCCGTTTAGAAGTTCGTATCATTGGGTAAAAGACAATACACAGGGGGATCAGTTAATTATGATTTTATTGTAAATATTCCACTCTCAGATTCACACACTTATTGCAGTAGTCCTTCAGTAAAATGGCTCGGAAAGTTCTCAAAACAGGTATTTGGCGATACCGTTAAAGCAAGGAAATTTCCCTCACCTGCCCGTATATGTATGTATGTATGTGTGTGTGTGTGTGTGTGTGTGTGTGTGTG
>NW_026298458.1:0-355 GCF_001194135.2 Octopus bimaculoides
CACACACACACACACACACACATATATATATATATATAAATATATTTATAGATATATATTTATCGATATATATTTATATATAAATGTATATATATACATATATATATTTCTAGATATCACACCCATATTCCTACTGAATATCCGGGGCCTATTACGAACGGGCGGCAAAGACAAGTTTCTATACTTGAAAGACCTAGTTACATGCAATCAAGCAATATGCATGGTGCTTACTGAAACGCATCTAACACCTAATATAGCAGGTGCGGAGATAAACATACCAGAGTATGCCGTACTCCGAACAGACAAGAGGGATAGAAGTCATGGGGGAGTTGCAATGTACATCCGAGAAGATGTC
>NW_026298459.1:0-556 GCF_001194135.2 Octopus bimaculoides
AGAGAGAGAGAGAGAGAGGTACAGGCAACAGTACATCACGCGGGAATAAATTCTTTGGGTATCTTTAGAACAAAGTTGAATGAAGACAGCAGTGCTTAAATCGTGAGTTTAAAGCTTAAATTGGTAACATAATTGGGTAAGAATTAAATCGTAATTTTTAAAGAGGAGAGAGAGAATTTAGACAGGTTTAGGTTTACAGGAGCAATAACTTGAAGAAAGTAAAGAAAAAGCGATAACTTGAATAAAGTAAAGAAAAAATAAATAAGCATGAATTTATTTAAGACAAAACAGAGATCGAGTGATGTTTACATGGAAAGAAACAGATAGATAATAGAGAATGGTCAGGGGTAGGGAGCGCGAAAGATAGGATATGGAGGTTGGAAGTATAAAAATTTTCTTAGCTGGTCATATTTTGGAGAGTTTCATCGTAATTCTGTCAGCAGAGAGATTTGAAGACATTTAGGATAAAGTTGGAAATTGAACTGGTAACCCTAAAGTCCTGGGGGCAATTTTCTCGACTAAAGGTGGTGCTCCAGCATGGCCGCAGTCAAATGAC
>NW_026298460.1:0-462 GCF_001194135.2 Octopus bimaculoides
CTTTTGTTGATGTAGTTCGATGGTTTTAAAATAATACGTTTCATTGTTCCGCGGTCATTTTCTGTGAGCTTTGCCTTCCGTCCAGAATTATACTTGCCAAAGCTGGTTTTATCTCGGTTTTGGAATGCCAACATGGTTTTAGAAACTGTGTCTCTAGAAACATTAAAGAATTCATCTGTCTTAGTGGCTGAAGATCCAGCCATCTTATAGGCCATTTTAGCTTAAATAAATATAAATAGCTGAAAATAAAAAAGATAGGAAAGAGAAAGAAAAAAAGCAGAAGGCTATATCATGAAATACAAGACATTTAAAACATGAACAAATATATACAGATTAGAGTAGTTTTGAATTTATTATACTGCCAATGGAAAAAGAAATAGCTAAACATAAAGTAGTGTTGCCCTAACTTTTATCTAACCTTGTTATATACACATACACGCATACATACATACATACATACAT
>NW_026298461.1:0-792 GCF_001194135.2 Octopus bimaculoides
TTCGCACACACACACACACACACACACACACACAGAGACCCACATGGGGTCAGATGGAGAGATCGATCGATCGATCGATCGATCACTCAGTATTGTTAATCGAATTATTGCGAAACACGATAGATTTTATTGATGGACAAGCTGTATGTTTAGTAGGATGGAAACTATTGGGTGGACATGTGTGAGGGTATGTGTACGTATGTATGTATAGTCCTGTGGGTGGACACATTGAGAAATGCATACACAAAGTACACACACACACACACACACTTATTACCAACCACATAGTTCCGGGTTCAGTCCCACTGCGTGGCACCTTGGGCAAGTGTCTTCTACTATAGCCTTGGGCCGACCAAAGTCGCTTCTGAAACAGCTATATATATTTTTACCTTCCCTGTGTTTATGTATATGTATATTTTTTTTATATAATTAAGAACCGTGGTAATAGCGAAAAAAAAAAAAAAAATTTCTTGAAGTGAAAAAAATAAAATTTAAATTTAAATTTAAATTTTGACATTCAAGATTTGGCTCATGAGGTACTTTTTCTTGACTCGCTCATCTCGGTGACGTTCAAGAGAGACGAGGGAACCAACATATAAGATTATGAGCCAAATCTTAGATGTTAAATTTTACATTTGACTTTCAATTCACCTGATTTGATTATCAATAAAAAAAAACAACGGGTTTGAAACAGCTGTAGGGAACATCAACCCATTTCCATTTTTTACTTCTTTCACACCAGACCTGGAAACTTCCCTACGCTGGGTCTTCAACTTAGAGCAGACGATGAAA
>NW_026298462.1:0-489 GCF_001194135.2 Octopus bimaculoides
TATACTTGTAAGGTGCCGCGCAGTGGGACTACGATTTTGCGAAGCAAGCTTCTTAAAAATTCGGCCATGCTTACCCAGACGTAAACACGCGCGCACACGCACTCACACACACTTACACACACACAAGCACGCGCACTCACACGTACACATATACATATACACGCACACATATAGACACGCATGCATACACACAAGGGTGCACGCACACATTTTAGCTAGCATACTATTTCTGTACTTCTCTCAATAATCCCTTCATCTCTCTTTCTCTCTTTCTCTTTCTCTCCCTTTCTCCCTCTCCTCTTATATCTCTCTCTATCATTCTCTCTCTCCCTCTCATCCACCCTCACTCATTTGTGCTCTTAACGTTTTCTTTATTTCCCCTTTATTTTGTCCTTCCTCCTCATAGGACTATTTCTCTCTCTTTATCTCTCTAAGATACGTCCCTGCCTTTTCTTTTCCTCTTACTCACCCTATACCTCTCTCTCCCAT
>NW_026298463.1:0-542 GCF_001194135.2 Octopus bimaculoides
AGTGTATTTACTTATTAAATTTTTCTATATGTGACTCTGGATTTTCATGGGTGAATTCAGGAATTGTGGGGGGGTTTTTTCTCTAAATTATATATTTATATATTATATATTGTGAAAATTTAATTTAATTTTAATTTTGATGAATTGAATTAAATTGAATTTTTTACCTGTAAATTTGGATTTTTATCCCTAATATCATTATTATTATTATTATTATTATTATTATTATTATTATTATTATTATTATTATTATTATAATATATATACATATATTGTGTGTATAAATGCCATCGAATTGTGATCAAAGTATCTGAATTATATTGTCATTAAACTAACTGCAAATGAGATTTCCATGCAGTGGAACTTTACAACGGTTTACAAAACATTTGTGTCTGGTTTTCAGGGTTATGATAGCTACTCCTTTGATAAGGTGAGGCAGATCATTTTATTTACAAGTCAGTCAGAATTTTATTACCCACAATTCCATACTAGCAATTCAAAGCACTTTATTAATCTGTGTGTATGTGGGTATGTGTATGCGT
>NW_026298464.1:0-212 GCF_001194135.2 Octopus bimaculoides
CACATACATCCATATGAATATATAGATACATACATAAACAGCATATTTTGTTTTATCTTCGGGCTTGGGTGGGAGGCAATAAGACCGTAATGAAAATACAAATAGGAGACGTACAAAAATATATGTGTGTGTGTGTGTATAAATACATGGGTACTTACATACTTACATACATACATACATACACACACACATATATATATATATATATATAT
>NW_026298465.1:0-239 GCF_001194135.2 Octopus bimaculoides
CAGTTATATATACAACTTGAACAGACACACATATCAGTACATAAACATACGTTTATATACACATACGCATATACACACACGCAGACACGTCTATACTTACATACGTAAATACTCACATACATTCATACATACATACAAGCGTATATGCGTATGTGCATGCATACGCATGTACACATGTATACGTACATGCATACATGCACACATACACATACACATATACATACACAAATACATACATA
>NW_026298465.1:3965-4439 GCF_001194135.2 Octopus bimaculoides
TATATGTGTATATGCGTGTGTATGAATGTATATACACACATATATTTCGTGTGCATGCATATCTTTACATCAACTGTGATATCACTTTAATATACTGATATCGCTATTCGACATGATATATTAGATTCTCAACGTCATAATATCATGTGGTGTCTATAACAGAATAAATAATTATTCTCTACTTAAGATGGCGTGTCATTCGATACAATAATATACAATGCCATATCACACATCACACTCCATATATATACATTCCCCCCACCCACAAACACTATTGTCATCTAACCTAACTCATACACATACACATGGATTCATTTGTTCATACATTAATATATTAATATATATGCATGTTTATATCTGTAAGTATATATACATATATGTGGATGTACGTGTATATGTGTGTGTATATATATATAGATATATATATATACATATATATGTATATGTATATATATATATGTACATATATATATG
>NW_026298466.1:0-403 GCF_001194135.2 Octopus bimaculoides
AATAATAGCTTTTATCATTTTTCTTTTAAATTCCTATTTTGTTTTTTACCCATTAATTTGTGTAGGTTAAACTATGTATAACGTTAGATGGGGGGGGGGAATCTAGCTATTTCTTGCAATAAATACATCCAAAGCAAAATTTTTCCATTGACCCCTTAAAATACTACTGTGGATCTCCAATTTACTCTTTTGCTTGCGTGAATCCCCCCAAAATTTGTATGGACCCCAGGAATCATATGGACTCTTGTTGAGAACCCGTGGCTTAAACGATATCTCAATTAGTAAAGCGCGAAATCTTTGTTGCCTCTGACAGGAAAAAATACTAATAGTGAGACAATGTGTTAGGGACATGCAGCCCCATCTCTCTCTCTCTCTCTCTCTCTCTCTCTCTCTCTCTCTCTCT
>NW_026298467.1:0-272 GCF_001194135.2 Octopus bimaculoides
GTGGTGGTGGTGGTGGTGGTGGTGGTGGTGTGACAAGGGACGTGATGAGTATACCTTAATTGACCAGTTATAAATCAACAGAAATAAATGTGGTTCTGATCACGTCCCACAGATACTAATCAGGGCAGATATTGATTGAACACAAAACCGAGATAATAGCGGGTGTCTGGTGGTGGTGGCTAGTGCCACTCCTGGTTCTGATTAGAGGTTCATGGTAGTGGTAGTGGTAGTGGCTGTGGTGGTAGTGATGGTGACGGTGATGATGATGGTGA
>NW_026298468.1:0-1834 GCF_001194135.2 Octopus bimaculoides
CATGGCCACAGTCTAATGACTGAAACAAGTAAAAGAAAAGATAAAAGATACACATGTATATGACTGGCACTCTGTCAGTTAAAACAATGAGGGTTCCAGTTGATCCGATCAATGAAACAGCTTGCTCATGAAATTAATGTGTAAGCTGCTGAAAACTCCACAGACATGTGTACCCTTAACGTAGTTCTCAGGGAGATTCAGTGTTACATAGAATGCGACAAGACTGACCCTTTGAAATACAGGGGCTACTCATTTTTGCCTGCCGAGTGGACTGGAGCAACGTGAAATAAAGTGTCTTGCTCAGAAACACAATGTGCCACCAGAAATCTAACTCACAACTGTATGATTGTGAGCTGAATGCCCTAACCACTGAGCCATGTGCCTTCACACACACACACATATATATATATATATATACATATATATATATATAAACGTGTGCCGGTGGCATATAAAAAGCACCTTTTGAGCATGAGACCTCACGGAGGCAATGTGGCCAATACTGGTGTCGGAGAACTATCAACCATGCCAGTGGCATGTAAAAAGCACTTTTTAAACTTTGGGCCTCATGGAGGCAATGACAAATTACTGAGACCTTTGACAACATGTTGTGCTTGAAAAGTAAGATCCATCAAGCCAAGTGAAATCATAGACGTGGCAGCTACGGGTGCCATGCAACTGGCACCCATGCTGGTGGCATGTAAAAGCACCCATTACACTCATGGAGTGGTCGGTGTTAGGAAAGGCATCCAGCTGTAGAAACTATACCAAATCAGACTGGAATCTGGTGCAGCCTCTCAGCTGACCAGCCCTGGTCAAACCATCCAACCCATGCCAGCATAAACAACAGACATTAAATGATAATAATGATGATGATATAAATGTGTGTGTATGTATATTAGAATAAAATTATAGATATGTAAACAACTGGTATCAGGTCAGATTATGACATATATATATTGATACAAAACAAAAGAAGAAATGAATGCACAAAGGAGTATAAATCACAGGAGATCAGTAGAAGATGCACTAAAGGATATTTATAATGATTGCGATATATGCTGGTATACTCCAGGAATAATCATACATAGATGTGTATATGTATGTGCTTGTGTGTTAGCATATGTGCATAGATCTTTGTGCATGAACAAGTACGCGTACATAGATGTGTATATATATATGTGTGTGTTTGTGTGTTAGCCTATATGCATAGGTTTTTGTGCATGGACAAGTACATGTGCACAGTATGTATGTAAATATTCATGCGCATGTGTGTGCAATTAATTCTATGTCTATATGTATGACCATGTCTGTGTGCCTTTTGTGATATGTTCCACTATCTGAGTTCATATTTATAGACCATTATTTGGAATATTAAAATCATTGTTTATTCCTCTGTTTGTTCAACAATACAAATGCAATGCAAGCAAAGCCAGTCTATAGCAACTGAAGCCTTATCATCAGATTTTTCATGCTGCTGAACATTTAACATCGGTGTGTGTGTGTGTGTGTGTGTGTGTGTGCGTGTGTGTGTGTGTGTGTGTGTGAGTGAGTTGTGTGGGTGTATGTGTGTTTCCATTTCAACATTTCTACTTCTTGTGCATGTGTGTGTATGTATGTGTGTGCGTCTGTATGCATGTGTAAATATATATATATATATATATATATATATATATAAAAGACCACGGGGTCTATATGTATGTATATATGTATCTATGTATATTTTGTATTTTTCAAGTGCACAAGTACAGATAACATTATCTACAGCATACTTCTCTCTCTCTCTCTCTCTCTCTAATATATGTATGTATGTATGTATGTATGTATGTATGTA
>NW_026298469.1:0-325 GCF_001194135.2 Octopus bimaculoides
TTGATTTTATGCTTCCTACTATGTGTACTTTCAAAATTCCTCAAATGCAATCAGAGCCACACATAAACACAAATCTATATGTAGACACACACACACGCATACATTCACACATTCAGATACATACTGTATGTATGTATGTATGTATGTATGTACGTATATATGTTTGTATGGGCGTATATATGCATGTAAGTATCCATTGGCAGGGATCAAACACCAGTGGGTATATTTAATTGATACCTTACAGCGAAATGTTTGCTGGACAAACACGATGGAATAAGGCTGGAGGAAAACATAACTGCAGAGATATCAAATAATGATAGACACC
>NW_026298470.1:0-579 GCF_001194135.2 Octopus bimaculoides
ACATGCGAAGTAAAGCTTGTGTTTGTGTCCTCTTCATTGTTTAGTAGTAACCCACAGAGAGAGATAGTGGTGTTGTAAGAGAATAGAATTAGAACTAGTAAGAGTTGTAAGGTGTGAAATGTTGTCTCACAGTTGCTGGCAGTAAACTTCATTTCTCTCGCTGGCTATTTTCTTAGTAGCTGCATCCATTGTGGTCATGATTATAGCAGTCCATTCCATAACTAATTAAATTGTCACGAGCTGCCTCGCTCTGTTGTCACCAAGTGACTACTTCTATTTTGCTTGAGGTTTCTTGTTTTTATAACTATCTAGAAGGATAGACATATCATTGAGAACAATAAATTTAGTGGTCTTGTTATCTCTATTCTAGCTTTTGTTGGAGTAGAAGAGGTCAGAAAGGGTCAAGTGGTGAAGACATTATTTCGGCCTAGCTAAAGGCATCTGGAAAAATATTAAACTGCTGTCAGAGAAAAACCATTGTTCCAACGTGGGAAAAGTTCTGTTGCTGTTCAATTTAAATTTGACTATGGTGGATCGAATCCACTTCATGCATGCAAGATTCTCTACATATATATATAT
>NW_026298471.1:0-956 GCF_001194135.2 Octopus bimaculoides
GTACAAACGAACGAAAGAACGAACAAACGTACGTACGTATGTAGGAACGATCGATGGAACGTACCTTATGCCCGTACGTACAAACGAACGGATGAACGAACGTACGTAAGTACGAACTTACGAACAAATGAACGATCGAACACACGTACTTACGTACGTACGAACGAACAAACGTAAGTACATACGAACGAAGGAACGAACGTACGTACGAACGAAGGAACGAACGTACGTACGAACGAAACAAGGAACAAACGAACGTACGTACTTACGTAAGTACGTACGTACGAACGATCGAAGGAACGTACCTTGTGCCCGTACGTATAAACAAACGAAAGAACGAACAAACGTACGTACGTATGTAGGAACGACCGACCGAACCAACGAATGAACGTACGTAAGTACGAACTTAGGAACGAATGAACGATCGAACGAACGAACTCACAGCACAAAAGAACGAACGAACGAGCGTACAAACGAACGAACGTAAGTACTACGAACGATGAACGAACGTACGTACGAATGAATGAACGAACGAATGAATGATCGTACGTACGTAAAATCGAGAGAAAGAACGAACGTACGTACGTAGGAACGAACGATCGAACGAACGTAATCGGGAAATATCGAACGAAAGTACGTACGTCCGAACGAATGAACGAAGAACGAACTTACGAACAAAAGAATGGACGTTTGTACGTACGTCCGCACGCAGGAACGAACGTACGTACGTACGAACGAAAGAAAGAACGAAATAACGAACGAAAGAACAATCGAACGAACGTACGTAGTATGCACGTAAGAACGAACGTTCTCAATTTTATGAAAATAATCTTAATCTGGACATTTGAAAACTTACCTCTGCAAAGTTTAATTTAAAGAAAATATTATTCAGAAACTAACAAAGACTCAGTCTGGTGTGGGGCACTAAACTACACTTATGGCTCGTATTCTTCCCT
>NW_026298472.1:0-339 GCF_001194135.2 Octopus bimaculoides
CATTTGCCCAAATTGCCCCGCAGTGGGGCTGAACCCGGAACCAAATGGTTGGTAAGCACGCTACTTATCACACAGCCACTTCTTCGCTTATATGTCTCTGTGTGTGTGTGAGAATGTATATATGTATGTATGTATGTATGTATGTATGTATGTATCTATGTATGTATCTATCTATCTATCTATCTATCTATCTATCTATCTATCTATCTATCTATCTGTCTTTCTATCTATCTATCTATTTATCATATAGAGGGTAAATTTGGAAGTATACTTTTGCCAACATGGGAAATATATGGAAATATTGGATAGGTTCAATAATTACATATTTAGCTATTATCA
>NW_026298472.1:537-2655 GCF_001194135.2 Octopus bimaculoides
TATATATATATATATATATATCTGTAAAGGTATGTAACATTTATTCGGTAGCCATGACAAAACTCCGAGTTTCGGATGCCGGGGTGGGAACCCACACCGCCATCTGTTTAGTTATCTGGCCATTGAAAATTCCCGTGAAAAATGACCTAATGATTTGGAGCATCTGGCGGGTGATGTGTAGGATATATGACAATATTAACTAATTTGTATTATGTGTACAATTTATGTGTACACACTGAATTTCAATTTGACAGCAGGTCCATTCGGATGTACAGAGCAACTCCACCATGCCCCTCTCTTTCTATCTCAGCATATCACAACATATTGTGGTAAGTGTATTTCTGCATCCCCTATATCAAGTCTAACACGCGTTTCGCTAGTGCTATGCATAAAGCTTGACTGCATGCAACAAGGTTTTTCAAGAACAAGATTTCTGTTTTACATTTGCTGTGTAACAACCCTCTGATATTTAGTAGAAATACTTTTGTGACGTCTGCGTTGGTGTTAGTGATGGCCATCCTGTACCTGTAGCCTCCTTGTGTGGTATTCGGTTTAGTTTCTAGTTTGCGGTTATAGCCAGGTCAGCTGCTAGACAATCTTTTGTGCCATGCACAAAAAGGTATGTTGTTCCACTGCTGCCCTTTTCACATCTGGGTGAAGCCGGCAGTTTGTTGCGCCACGCACTACATTAGCATATCGTCTTTCGGGAGTAGATAGTGCTCCATTTTTTCTACTTTGGTGTCTTTCCTTCTTTATCCCTCGTCGAAGGGAGTATTGTCCTGGGTCTATGCAGAATTTCTTTCGGCTCTTTTCGTTCTGAGTTAAAATATGCCTTTCGTCTTTTCGGAGTTACATTAGATAAGTACCAGTTGAGTAATGGGAACGATATAAGTAACATACTTCACCACTTTAATCTGCAGGCCTTGTACTAAAATTTGATACTATTCAAGCGAAAAAGCATCAACTCAAGATGTGTAGTAGAGCCGATTAAATCCATCAAGTATTTGCTATATATCATATTTTCCGGTATACAAGTCCAATTTTTGAGACAATACTTACGTCCAAGAAAGCCAGCTTAACGTATAAACTAAAATTTCCATGTGAAGTGCAACAGAACTTGAAACGATAGTGACAATTCTTTAATATTTACACTACATGTTTACATTAGATACCATGCCGACTTGTATACCGGAAAAGATGCTAGTTTATTTCATCGAACTCCGAATAAAAGATAAACTGCCCAGAAAGAAATTGAACTCAGAACATTGAAATGAATGACGGTAGACATTGTTAGATGATCTAGTGGTTCTGCCAGCTCAGCATAGAATATCATATGTCGTGTGTTATAAGGATACATAATAATTCTTAGAGGTGGGTATGAAATGATATACGTATAGAAACAATAACAATCATGTTCATAGGTAGATATATATAAAAATAATTTGTTCCAAAGATATTATAATCAAGCACCAACCCCGCGGATGGTGGAAAACAAGGAAATAATAGCAAACTAATTCCAAGATGATATCTTGGAATATTTTAATTGTAAGTATGAATGAAAAAAATATCATTTAGAATACACGAAGTTAAAACTAAATAAATGTAAACACGACAAATGGATTAGGCTGATAATAAACAAAACTTAATAAATAAATAACGTAACCACGTATTATGGAGCAATAACAGAAATATTAAGAAAGAGTTCTAAATGAATTGATAAAATGTTATTTTAATATCAATTCCAATATTGGAATTAAAATTAAATTCATATCTTGATATAAAAAAATATAGCAACAGTATTTTAATATATATAAAATGCAAGTCAGCCAAGATGGAAGTCGTATTAATATTCCACCTGATCATTCAGTACAGAATTACGTATAGAACTTCAGTGATGATGTGTAAAACGTATAATATACATCAACATATATTATACATTTAATAATCATTGTGAATATTTGTTTAAATCTAACCTTAATGATAAAAGTCATCAGAGTATAATATCTTACACACGCACACTCACACACACATACACACACACACACACATGAACACAGATACATATGTGTATGTGCATGTGTGAGTGTATGTAAGCATTTGTGGATATAGATATGCAAC
>NW_026298474.1:0-386 GCF_001194135.2 Octopus bimaculoides
AATAATAATAATAACAACAATAATAATAATATTAATAGTAATGATTATTATGGTGAAGATGATGATGATGATGATGATGATTTTGACAGAGTTATCATCATCATCATCATCATCACCATTACTACTACTCTTAGTATTATTAAGGCCATGAGCTGGTAGAATCGGTTAGCACGACGGGCAAAAATGCTTAGCGATATTTCATCCGAGTTTACGTTCTGAGTTCAAATTCCGCTGAAACCAACAATGTACTTCGGAATAGATGAAATACGTACCAGATGTACACTGAGATCGATGTAATCGACATGTTCCCGCCCTACACGTTTCATGCCTTGTGCCTATAATAGAAAGAATCAGCATCATCATGAACATCATCATCATCATCATCA
>NW_026298476.1:0-200 GCF_001194135.2 Octopus bimaculoides
ATTAATAGAACGTAATAGGTGTGTCAGGTTACCTCCTTTGGCTAAATTCTCGATTTCCACATTTGATTCGGTCGATAAACCCCCTAAAACACTGAAGATGACAAAACCTGCGATGATACTAGTCACCAGATCCATCACACTGATGATGAGAGAGTCTCTGAAACAGACAGAATAGAATATTAATAAGAATTACGAGGAAA
>NW_026298477.1:0-142 GCF_001194135.2 Octopus bimaculoides
GCAAATATACTTCACTATATCGTGCAGTTACTGTTAACACCTCGTTCAGATATATATATATGCATATATATATACATATATATACGCATATATTATTTCCCTTCTTCAGCGTACGATAATCGCCGACCTTTGATGAGAATGA
>NW_026298477.1:414-554 GCF_001194135.2 Octopus bimaculoides
CACATATCTGTGTCCTGTCTATTTTTGCCAAGGGAAGTTATCCTTCCCATATATATATATATGCATATATATGTACATATATATACGCATATATATATATATACATATATACGCATGTATATATATACATATATACGCAT
>NW_026298477.1:708-846 GCF_001194135.2 Octopus bimaculoides
CATATATACGCATGTATATATATATACATATATACGCATGTATATATATACATGTATATACGCATATATATGCATATACGCATATATATGCATATATATACATATACGCATATATACACGCATATATATATATATATA
>NW_026298478.1:0-253 GCF_001194135.2 Octopus bimaculoides
CATATGGGGAGCCCTATGGCACACTTACGAGTGTGGCACATCTTTGGCGGTTCATAAGGGGAGCCCTATGGCACACTTACGAGGGTGGCACATCCTTGGCGGCACATATGGGGGACCCTATGGCACACTTACGAGGGTGGCACATCTTTGGCGGCTCATATGGGGAGCCCTAAGGCACACTTACGAGGGTGGCAATCTTTAGCGGCACATCTTTGGCGGCTCATATGGGGAGCACTATGGCACACTTCCGAGA
>NW_026298479.1:0-258 GCF_001194135.2 Octopus bimaculoides
AAGATTAATCCCTGTTCACGGCGCAAACGGGAGCCCGGATGGCCCCTGTGAAAGGACAATTCGAACGCGGACAGGTGTTGCAAAGAGTGACCGCTAGAGCGGAAATGGTCGTGAGACCGGGTCGTCATTGCCGAGTCGGATGTCTCGGAGGTGTTCCGCGAACCGGTTAGTCAAGCCGCGTCCCGTTTGCCCGATATATAGAGAAGGACAGAGAGAGCAGGAGATGCAGTAGATGATATTGGTAGAAGTGCAGGTGAA
>NW_026298480.1:0-987 GCF_001194135.2 Octopus bimaculoides
TATGCATATCTGTGTGTGTTTGTAGAGCATATTAAGTGTTAAAATGGAATATTAATAATGACTTCGAAGCCACAGTTATCCATTCCTTTGCAAATATAAATTTATCTAAGCTCTACAAAATGTTACTGAATAAACAACTATTACAATATATTTTCCTACCCTAGGCACAAAGCTCGAAATTTGGAGGGAGGGGGCCTGTCGACTAGATCGACTCCAGTACGTAACTGGTAATTAATTTATCGACCCCAAAAGGATGAAAATCAAAGTCGACCTCGGCGGAATTTGAACTCAGAACTTAAAGACAGACGAAATACCGCTGAGCATTTCACCCGGTGTGCAAACGTTTCTTCTTTCTTTATTGCCCACAAGGGGCTACACACAGAGGGGACAAAGAAGGACAGACAAAGAAATTAAGTCGATTACATCGAACTCCAGTGCGTAACTGGTACTTCATTTATCGACTCCGAATAGCTGAAAGGCAAAGTCGACCTCGGCGGAATTTGAACTCAGAACGTAACCGTAGACAAAATACCGCTGAACATTTCGCCCGATGTGCTAACGTTGCTGCCAGCTCGCCGTCTTAAGTATTGCAGTATAGAACTATGAATGAATATTTTAAAAAAGCGAAAATTGTGATTAAGAGATTAAGTGTGTCATTTTTTTGTACACATATTTTGGAACAATAACGCCACTACATGCATAAGCGAGCATATTGTCTGTGTAAATATGTGCGTGTGTGTAAGCGGGTATTTGTTTATGGATAGATGTATATGTTTGAGGAATGATTAATAAATACAAGTGTATATATATAATTATGTAGATGTATACACAGACACATAAACAATCGTACATATATAAAGGCGTTATATTTTATACACACACACACATGTATATCTGTATATCAATGTATATATGTATGTACAATGGCTCGTAATGAGACGCAGTTTAGGGCAGCGATGTCAAATTTTCTTATACACCAGATGTGCC
>NW_026298481.1:0-167 GCF_001194135.2 Octopus bimaculoides
ATAGTTACGTACGTACGTATATACATATATACGTAGTTAGTTACCTACGTACGTACATACATACGTAGTTACGTACGTACAAACATACGTAATTACGTACGTACATACGTACGTAGTTACGTACGTACATACATACGTATATACGTACGTACGTACGTACATACATA
>NW_026298481.1:182-829 GCF_001194135.2 Octopus bimaculoides
ACGTACGTACATACATACGTATATACGTACGTACGTACGTACATACATACCAACGTACGTTCATATATACGTAGTTACGTACATACATACATACGTAGTTACGTACATACATATATACGTGGTTACCTACGTACGTACATGCATAGGTAGTCAAGTACGTACATACATGCATAGGTAGTTAAGTACGTACATACATGCATATGTAGTGAAGTACATACATACGTACGCATTTAAGTACGTACGTACATATATACGTAGTTACGTACGTACATACATACGGAGTTACGCACGTACATACATACATAGTTACGTACGTACTTACGTATATATATACATAGTTACGCACGTACGCACGTACATACATTCGTAGATAAGTACGTACGTAAATGCATACGTACGTACGTACAAACATACGTAGTTACATATGTACGTACGTACATACATATATACCTAGTTGCCTACGTACGTACGTACGTACGTTCATACATACATATATACGTAGTTACGTACGTACGTACATACATATATACGTAGTTACGTACGTACGTACATAGATACGTATATACGTAGTACGTACGTACGTACATAGATACGTGCTTACGTACGTACGTACATATATACGTAGTTACGTACGTACGTACATACAT
>NW_026298482.1:0-1101 GCF_001194135.2 Octopus bimaculoides
TATATATATATATTTAAGAGTGCAACTGCTAATACTATTGATACGACTACCAAATGATAGCATTACGAATACGACTGACTCCACGAATAATAACACTAATGTGAAATGGAGAACACCAGAAATGATGAAGACAAAGTTAACGACGACGACGACGATGACTATGATGATGGCGACAACCGTGATGATGATGATGATGATGATGATGATGATGATGATGATGATGATGATGATGATGATGATTTTAAGACTGTGGTGGAGATAAGATGCTGATAGTGACGGTGATAAGAAAAAAAATTGTGATGATTGCTATAAACACTATGTAATAAATTTAAGTGATTTAAAATACATTTTCGATTTTCCTATTTCTTGTTAGTTACTTTTCTGTGTGTGTTTACTTTTTGGTGATTGTTTTCCTTGCTTTTATTGTTTATTAAGCTGTTTTAAAACGTGTCAAACGGATCTTAACTGGAGTTTTGTCGACAGTTGATTTATTTTACTGTTTTCTCTATTAAACTAAACACAAGTTGTCTCATACTTGCCGTTAAAAAGAAATACCTATCTGTTTGCGGCGAATATTATTTCTCACACACACCATTTTCGATCTATTTGTGTGTTTTTCTGGAGGGATTTATGTTTTAAAATTCGGGGCATTGCATGGTTTTCACTCCGGTATAAAATCACAAAATGGCTGATCACGCACAAAGAAACAATAATATTGTTATATTGAATAAGAGAGACAAATGCTGTCAGATCATTCATGCAGCCATACCAAATGACGGGAATGCTGTGAGTAAGGAAGTTGAAAAAAATCACTGAATTGAAAGTGGAAATGGCAAGACTGTATGAAATATGAGAGGTTAATGTAAAAGTTATGCCAGTGGTGATCGGAGCGTTGGGCTTAATCCCATTGAAACTTCAAAACATCTTAAGGCAACTGGAAATCCCTGATGTTATGCAAAAAGCAGCCTTATTGGGCACAGCCCAGATCTTAAGGAAAGTATTATCTGTCTGAGGTCCTCGTTGGGACTTGACAGATGACTAAAGACTCTGGTGCCTTTTTACCTACATTGTGTTACACAGGAATAATAATAATGATAATAA
>NW_026298483.1:0-868 GCF_001194135.2 Octopus bimaculoides
TATATATTTATACGTATATATATATATATATATATATACACACATGAGAGAACAAGAACAAGACAATGACAACGGCAATAAAACAGACAGCCATAATAAAGAGATTCAGGAAAGACGAGAAGGAAGAAAATTTGGTAAAAGACGGGGAAAGAAAAAGAACTAAAAAAAAGATATGGAGAAATGGAAAAGAAAGTTTAAACAACAATGACAAGAAGAAGAACAACAAAGAAAATAGAATAAAAACCCAACATTATTAACGACATCAACAACAACATCGGTGAGAAATAATAAACTGTCTACAACAATATATATATATATATATGTATTGGAAATGAATGTCTTAGAGAAAGGCAGACGATAGGGAAAAGGAGGAGGAAGGGAAGGGGTGGAGGAGAGGAAGAGGAAGAGGGGATGGTGAAGAGAAGCGTGGAAGAAGGGCGAAATGGCTTGAGAGATAGAGAGAGAGAGAGAAAGATGAGAAGAGGTAGAGGTAGAAATTGAATGAAGAAACGAACGGAGAAAAAGAAGAAGAAGAAGAAGAAGAAGAAGAAGAAGAAGAATGGAAAGGGAAAATATATTATAAGAAATGGGACTTAAATCGCCCCGACATCTTTCACCGAATAACGTGAAGGAAACCCAAAAACGAAAAAGAATAATAAAAAAAAAATTGGAGGCAAAATGAAGAATCAAGATGGAGTAACTCAAAAATTAGAAGATTCGAGAGGAAGAACGAAACAATGGAATGAAAAAGAAAATAAAGTGTTATAAAATAAAATAGAATAAATAAAAGATGTCAGCCATTTGAGTTGTCTTCAAGATACAGACGATCACGACCTCCGGAAGTTGCGCAGAAGAACAGAGAGATTCT
>NW_026298483.1:1388-2036 GCF_001194135.2 Octopus bimaculoides
TATATATATATATATATATATATATATATGCTATATTAATATTATAAAGTTTTCATATATATGCGTGTGTATGTCTATGCTTATATGTATATGTGTGTGTGTGCGTGGGTGCGTGCGCTTACATATATGTGTCTGTGTGTATATGCTTATATATGTGTGTATGTATATACGAATATATATCCATATATATATAGAGAGAGAGAGATATAGATATAGATATAGATATATCTATCTTCCATCCATCTAGCTATCTATAAGCACACACATACACACACAAAGTTACACAGAGATACACACATACACACACACAGATTGTGCATATGAAACATACCTGCTTTCTTGTGTGTATAAAAACGTCTGAAACAACTTACGTACAGAGAAACTTCTGCATGTGCAAGTATACGCACATCACGCATTGTGCATAGACGTGAACGTATTTACAGTCCTACATTTACATACATAACGAAGTGTATGCGCAAACGTATGGCCGAGTGTGTGTGTGTATGTATGTGTAACATGCGTGTATGTGTATAAAATAGCATGTAAAGATATTTGCGCATATATATATATATATATATATAGAAGTGTGTGTATACATTGATGTATATACGAGTACGAATATATATATGTGTGTGTGTGTGTGTATAC
>NW_026298483.1:2969-3813 GCF_001194135.2 Octopus bimaculoides
TATATATATATATATGCATACATGTATGTATAGAAATGCATAAGTATATTTATATACATTTCTATACATACATAAATCCCTACAAATATTACAATGTAATACACTTTCGTATACGCAGATACACTTACAAACGCACACAGACACACACACACACACACACACACAAACAAACATACAATGGCACTGGTATAGGCCGTTCCGCTAGATGTCGCTGTCACAAAATGAAATGAAAGACGCCATTTTTCTTGGCGGTATTTTGTTTTTTTTTCCTCATTTCATTAACAAATTTTTCCCCTATTTTCGCTCCCTTCGTTCATTTTTCATTCGAACAAAGATTTCTTTCATTCACCCACCCCTACACACACTCTACTTCGTCTTCCTTCGTTCTTTCACTCACTCAATTTCTTCCTTCCTCGACTCATTCACGTACGGATTCTTTCGTTAACATTAATGGTGTTCATTTCTTTCGGAAATACTACTACTACTACTACTACTACTACTACTACTACTACTACTGCTGCTGCTGCTGCTGCTACTACTACTACTACTATTGTTATTATTTTTTATTATTGTTGTTGTTGTTGCTGTTGTTGGTATTAGTGTTGATATAAATATTGTGAATATCATTATCATATATTTGTTGTTGATATTCTCGTGATTATTATTATTATTATTATTATTATTATTGTTGTTGTTATTATCATCATCATCATTACCATCATCATCATCATCATCATTATTATTGTTGTTATTATTATTATTATTATCATTATTATTATTATTATTATTATTATTATTATTATTATTATTAATATTATTATTATTACTATCATTATTATTATTA
>NW_026298483.1:4338-5838 GCF_001194135.2 Octopus bimaculoides
ATATATATATATATACATACATGACAAAATTGCAACGAAATTTGACCAAATCTATATGAAGGTGGGTGGGTAAACGTTGAAAAACAGACATATATACATATATATATATGTATATATATATATGTACAAATTTATGTGCATTTTTATACGAATCTTACCGTGCATATATATATACATATATATATACATATATATATATGTGTGTGTGTGTGTGTGTGTGTGTGTATGATTAGTTATACATATCATTGTATAAGTGCCTATGTCTCTGTATGCGCGTGTCATTATGTGTGTGTGTAAGTATGTGTGTGTGTATAACCAGACAGTAAGACAGACAGACAGACAGATAGATAGATAGATAGATAGATAGATAGTTAGATAGATAGATAGGTAAACAGACAGACAGATTGGAAGTCATTCATATTGACGCGATAGAGGCGGTCACATCTCGTTGAAGTTCTGTCACCTCTTCCAACATACACACACTCGCGCACCCACGCATACACACACTAACAGACGCGCACACACACACACACAGAGACACACACACTCACCAACGTCCAATCTTTAAGACAAATTAGAAAAGCTCTGCGAAAAAATATTATATATATACGTACGATGACATTATTAAGAAATAGATGAAGAATACCTTGCAAAAAAGCGCTGACATAGAAGTGAACCTTGTCTGACAGGGACACTATATATACGAGCATTTTATGTTCTTAATATCCTCAAAGAAAACGCTGAAAACTATATATATATATAGATATATATATATATATATATATATGACTTTATGTAGGTATATATATATATATATATATATATATATATATATATATATATATATATATATATGAATGTATGTATGTATTTATGTGTATATATAACACACATACACACACATATATATTGATATAGATAGGTATACATAGGCGCAGGAGTGGCTGTATGGCAAGAAGCTTGCTTAACAACCACATGGTTCCGGGTTCAGTCCCACTGCGTGGCACCTTGGGAAAGTGTCTTCTACTATAGCTACGGGCCGACCAAAGCCTTGTGAGTGGATTTGGTAGTACGAAAAGAGACGAGATCGAGCGGTCTTAACTGATGAGGCAACGGAAATCACCGAAACTGACGTTAGTATTAAGAATTCTCGATCGGCACTTTTTGGACCATTCAGGTGCCTGTCAGTGAATGTGTTTCTATCCATGTGCTGTAACTACAGCATTGGAGCATTGTAGCTCTTATTTCTAGCAATGTGGGTGTTTCTTAAAACCCTAGTTACATTTAGTGATAATTATAATACTCCTTCTTGGTGGAATATTGCAAATTCCTTATCCCATTCTGTGTCACGCTGAATCTCTCAGAGAACTATGTTGAGGCTACACGTGTCTGTGGAGTACCCAGACACTTGCAAGTCTCTCCTACACACACACACACACACACACACACACACACATATATATATATATATATATATATATATATATATATATATATATA
>NW_026298483.1:7787-9893 GCF_001194135.2 Octopus bimaculoides
ATATATATATATATATATAACTTAGTGCGTTTCATGTAATGTTAGAATGTTGTCGTTAAGTGCGATTAGGTAGATAGACAGCTAGCTTTTTAGCTAGAGAGAGAGAGAGACGCAGACATACCTCAATTTATACACGTATGCTTGTACATGTGTATGACTGTATGTATATCTGTGAATGTGTAAATGCACACAGACATACATACATACACACACACATATATATATATATATAAAATAAATGCGCCCTTTTAAAGCCTAGCCATGCTCATGGGCCCCGGTTTCCCGGTTTCAATGGCGTATGCGTTCCCCACCTGGACGGGACGCCAGTCCATCGAAGCGTGACTCATTTTTGCCAGCTGAGTGGACTGGAGCAACGTGAAATTAAGTGTCTTGCTCAAGAACACAACGCGTCGCTCGGTCCAGGAATCGAAACCACAATCTTGCGATCATGATGCTGACACCCTAACCACTAAGCCACGCACCTCCACACACACACACACACACACACACACATATATATATATATGTGTGTGTGTGTGTACGTGTGCATGTATAGGTGCAGGCATGGGTGTGTAGTAAGAAGCTTGCTTCCCAATCACATGGTTCCGGGTTCAGTCCCACTGCGTGGCACTTTGGGCAAGTGTCTTCTACTATAACCTCGGGCAGACCAAAGTCTTGTGAGTGCATATGTATATATATATATATATATGCACACAGACATCTGTGTGTGTGTTTTTATTTACGTGTATGATTGAAGAAACTAACGGAGTGTTTCTTTCCGTTGCCTGGATTTTGTTGACAAAATATTTATCTACCATATAGTGGCTAACCTTGTTATTTCACACACACATACATACATACATATTGTTGTTGTTGTTGTTGTTGTTGGCACTCGTTCTCCATCGTCTTCTTCCAGTTTGCTGTACAGTTTGCTGTGCGAGTCTCTTGCTCTTCTGAGTTCACTCTCGTAACACAGAGTCGATCTAATCCTTAGACAAGGAGACAGGTTCACAATATTTCAAGAAGTTCTTCACGCTCTGAGTTCTGAATGCAATCCAATGGATTAAACACATTCCTAGAAGCTGCTATGTAAACATCAACGACTTCTTTGTTTACATCTGACGTGTTCGTACTCGAAGCATAGCAAAAAAAGATGAGTGCTGGTTATAATTTCGATAGAATATCTGTAGAGATGACCTTAACAAAGTAATATACGTCGCCTATGATTCACTCTTTTTCTATCTGCTTCATGCACCCTTCCTGTTAGCGTTGCTGTTCCTGGATTTCGATTCAAGAGTCTGAACAGTTGTCTTCTCTCAGTTTATTTAAAGTTAACTCAGCTAACCTCCCGCTCTCTCGAGATTACATATGAAACACGGAGCCTATTTTATATTTAGACAAGGGGACAGGTTTACATAACATCTTAGGAAACCCTCACATTACTGAGTCTGTGACCGATGCCTAAGGGCCTACCCATCTCTGAGTTCTATAAACAGTCCCTTCCAAGACTTCGCTCACTTCATGCCTCATTATTCTAACAATCAGCGATTATGTACCTCCATACCAAATCCCTTTGACTTCTAATATAGCTTAGTGGTTAGGGCATTCGGCTCAGGATCGTTAGGTCATCAGTTCGATTCCCGGTGGCGCATTGCGTCCTTGAGCAAGGACTTTGTTTCAAGTTGCTCAATTACACTCAGCTGGCTAAAAGTAGTCGTACCCGTCTTAAGGAGTGGACCCTTTCCTCAGTGAGCCCACTGAGGACAGCCGTAGGACAGCCTTGATCTAAAGAAAAGGCTGGGGACAGCCTTAGGGTAGCCTTGAACTTAGGACAGCCTTGATCTAAAGAAAATTCCATGTATTACTTGTACGTCATATAATTTCAATCAAAGGCCACGTTCCGGCCGAATTTGGAATAGCCGCGATTGTAGGGAACAAGTACTTAAGATGTAGGATCGAACTCGGGTTCAAACTATTTCGAAGCAAATTTGTGGAACATTCGCAAATATTGGCATCACCGCGGGAGCGAAGTGTGACGTAGAAATACACACACAAACACACAGTCACACGCAAACACACGCACTGTGATAATTCCATATATATATA
>NW_026298483.1:10130-10810 GCF_001194135.2 Octopus bimaculoides
ATATATATATATATATATATATATATATATATATAGATATATATATATATATATACACACACATATATATATATATATATATAGATATAGAGATATATATATATATATATATAGATATGTACTCATACTCGCTTTCGTGGTGGACCTCAAAGTCACATCACACATATGTAAATATAAATACCTGTGTATATATGTGTGTGTTTGTGTTTGTATATATATATATATATATACACACACAACTGAAAAACTATGCAGACATTACATACACACACTACGTACATTTAAGCATACATACATATATAGACACATGGATGTCTGTCTGTCTGTCTATCTGTCATCACTGCGTGCGTGCGTGTGTGTGTGTGTGTGTGTACGTGTGTATGTGCCTACAAAAGTTCTCGGATATGAAAACCGCAACGACAACAACAGCAACAATAGAGAATGGAAGACAAAAATAAGATTGAAATTGTATTAAAGGATATTCCATACACTTCCTATATTTATGTGTGTGTGTGTGTGTGTGTGTGTGTGTGTACATGACGATACAAAGTTAAAAACATGGACGTCATTTCATCTCCGTCGTGTGAAAAAAAATTACGACAAAAAAATTGGCGTCTCACTACGTAAATTTAAAAAATGTCGCTTTCATGGTGGCCCCCAAAGCCACATCACACATATAT